>NC_143091.1:11534782-11688260 GCF_061535455.1 Colias philodice | reverse complement strand
TCAGCAAGTATAGGTAAACCAGAATCTGATGGCAATTAGGGAAATCAAAATTTTGAGTGTGCAACCCTAGGGAAAATGGACTGAACGATCTTGATACTGCTTATTTTTTAGTTTGTTCTCAATATCATTAGTCACATTACATAAGTGGACAATACTGTACTTAATAATGAGATATCCACTTAAAATTATGGAGGTGCATACTTACATGTATAATATACATATTACTTTTATACAGGTAATACATATTATTATTTACACATACCTATATTTGTATGTTCATTATCATTATGCCATGTGAAAATATCAATGTTATATCGATAGAAAACTAGACTACTTATAATTTTTTTATAAAATAAAATAAAACTATGTAAATTTATTTTCGTAGGTATTAACAGATACACACATTATAAAATTAACTTGGACAGCTTGAACTTGACGAATAGCCGTATTGGAAACTCCTGTAATAAGTTTTCATAAAATTATATTCCAATCAACAAACAATATTATAGTTACATACATATAATATTTTTTAATTGAAAGTATCAAAGCGGGTAAGTCCAATTTACCAATAAAATCTTCTAAATTGAAAATTGTGATGTGTTTGACCCTTCTTCATCAAATATTTTTCTATACACATTATAAACAACATCTCTTGCTTGTGATCATAGCGGCTTTTTCGACATTTTCGAAGATTTTTTAGACTAAATCCTAAAAATTATTTATCAACTGCAAAAAAGACAAATAATTTGACAACCAATTTGATACTTGTCAAATAAGTTGCCACATGAAAATCTTTTATTTCCTAGATATAAATATGCCATCAGATTCTGGTAGACCTATATATACTTGCGACGTATCTATGAAAATCATTATTAAAATCATAAAAATATATAAGTAGCTGCGCCAGTAGATGTTCTACCCTATTTTAACAAAAATATTAAAAATATTATCTGAATAAACTCGAGTAAGGCTGGCTTTTCTCGAGAATTACACTTAGCAAAACATTTGGTGATTCTTTTATTATATAGGTTCTTAATTTATATTATTCTTAATTTCCAGTACTGGTGGGAGCCAAAACAGCCTTTACAAATAGCCTTCTGGACTGTATCCAGCGCTTGTCTGCTTCTGATCGTATTATTAGTCGTGTGCTGTATGCTTTGGAGAAATGCTAAGAGGTAGGTTATTATTTCTGTATATTGACGTGATCAGAAAATCCTTATCCATTAATCATAAAAAATTAGTTAATCTAGCTAAATAATTAAGAAAAGATCCAAATTAGTTAGGATAGGCGAAGCACGAATTTCAATAACATAGCTATTTTAAATTACATATCTAACTATCTAAATACTCCAAACTCAAACTCAAACTCAAACATTTATTTATTCAATTAGACTTCTTAAAGAAGCACTTTTGAAACGTCATTACATATTTTAAAATTTACCACCGATTCGGAAAGCAGTATCTACGGAGAAGAACCGGCAAGAAACTCCATAGTTGCTCTTTTAAATCATGTCAGTTTTACAATTTTACAAAATACATATGTAACAACATATAAGTATTGTAATAACATGCCAAAGAACTGTCCTGTGGTTTTTACGCGACAACCCTCCATGGGTTTTTATCGTCCATATATTCCTGAATACTGTAGTACGCTCTCTGAACTAGTACATTTTTTATATAAGTTTTAAATTTAGAACTACTAAACTCTTTAATATTATGAGGAATTCTATTGTAAAAGCGTATACCTTGACCCATAAATGAATTTTTAACTTTAGCTAATCGGAAAAATGGCATTTCAATTCTATTTCTGTTCCTTGTGCCATAACAGTGTCTATCTCCTACTCTTGTGTGTAAGTCGGCGTTTTTGTGTACATGCAAAATATTATTAAATATATACTGTGATGGTACAGTAAGGATACCAGTATTCTTAAAGAGATCTCTTAGTGAGTCCCGAGCACGTAAATTATATATAGAACGAATGGCTCTTTTCTGTAAGATAAATATAGTTTCTATATCTGCTGCCCTGCCCCATAGTAGAATTCCATAGGACATAATACTATGAAAGTAGCTGAAATAAACCAGTCTAGCTGTATCTTCATCGGTGAGATGCCTTACCTTTCGGACTGCATATGCTGCTGAACTGAGCTTACCTGCAGCGGTGTTGACATGGGCTCCCCACTGTAGTTTCTCGTCCAATGTTAACCCAAGAAATACAGTCGATTCTGTAGGGTGTAATACCTCCCCGTTCAAGGTAATATTTCTGCTTAACTTTTTAACGTTTGGTAGTAAAAATTCAACACAAGTTGTTTTTTTGGCATTTAATAATAAATTATTAGCAGTAAACCAGTCGGATATGTGTAAAAGAGCACTGTTCACTTCGTCAACATTTGGGTCATGCCTATCCACATTAAATATTAATGAGGTATCATCTGCAAACAGAACTATTTCACACCTATCCTGTAAATAATAAGGTAGATCATTGATATATACCAAGAACAAGAAGGGTCCTAAAATAGATCCCTGTGGAACACCAATGTTAATTGACGCACCGCTAGAACGTTCTCCATTAACAACTACAGTTTGTATCCTATCATGCAGGTATGAGGCTATGAGGTTCTGAGCTTGTCCTTTAATCCCATAGTGATTAAGTTTACGCAATAAGGTACAATGTTCAACGCAGTCAAATGCCTTGGAGAGGTCACAAAATATCCCCAAAGCATTTTTTGAGTTTTCCCATGCCTTATATATATGTGTTAGTAGTGCAACTCCAGCATCTGTGGTTGAGCGCCCCTTTGTGAAACCAAACTGTTTGGTGTGCAGCAAATTATTAGATGCAAAGTGACTAGTCAATTGGTTTAATATTAACTTTTCGAATACCTTACTTAATGTTGGTAAAATCGAGATAGGTCTATAGTTGTTACAGTCTTCTTGATCGCCTTTCTTAAATAGAGGTATAACTTTACTAAGCTTTAATAAATTAGGAAATGTACCATAGTCACAACACTTATTAAATATAAAAGCTAAATTGTTCGCAATATTTTCTATTATATTATTAACTAAATTTACGGACATTCCCCAAAGATCACAAGTATTTTTTAAATTTAGTGTCTTAAAGGCTGTAACAATATCATTAGCAGTTACGTGTCGCAATTCAAATAATGTGCTGCACCCCGCAACATGGTCCCTCAAAAAGGTCTCTGCAAGTGCTGAAGACGAATTTAAATTATTAGTAATGCTAGCAGGGACACTACTAAAGAAATCTTCAAATGCAAGCGCAACATCAGCATTTTTGTCAATAACCATGCCATTATTAACAAGTTTTATGGTATTACTTGATTTGCTTTTACCCATTTCACCATTAATAATAGACCAAACTGTTTTAACTTTATTATCGGAGTCGCGTATTTTATCTCTGATATACAAACGCTTCGCAGTAAAACAAACAATTTTAAAAGTTTTTGAGTAATTTCTAACATAACTAAGAAAAGATGGGTCTTTATTATATTGCTTCATACCATATAACTCATAAAGAACGATCCTACACCTATGTATGCTAGGTGTCGCCCATTTACTAAATGGTAAATCCTTGGTAATATTTAAAGATTTAACTTTAAATGTTTTTTCAAATTCATTATGCACTAAATTAAAAAGATTTTTAAACATTTCACAAGGATTATTATGACAGGATTGATCATTCAGTACGGGCAGGCTTTTATTAATATTATCTCTAAATTTATTAATGCCTTTTTTAGTTATAGGCCTAACATTAATTCTTTTAAATTCAGGTAAACAATCCCATTCAAAAACTACTTTCTGGCCACAGTGATCCGAAGTGAGTGTATTGAGAATATTTTTCTCTAAACAGTTGCAGTCGCAGTATATATTATCAATACAGGTTGCAGAAGTAGGTGTGATTCGTGTGGGTTCATTAAAAAGTTTATACAGATTAAATGACTGAAACAAATTAACAATTCGTGTTGCCGTTTGTGTTTGTAAAAGTATATCAATATTAAAATCACCACATACTATAACTTTTTTTTTACTCCTACTTAAACGCTTTAATATTTCTTCCATGACTGTCTCAAACATATTATAGTCACTGGAAGGGGGTCTATAAACGCAAACAATAATATAACGCTCCAGCTCCACACAGGACAGTTCAATGGTCCGTTCTACAGAAAGGCTAACAATGTCAGTTCGTTCCTTGCATTTTAAACTATTGTGTACAAAAATAAGAGAACCTCCATGAATAGCGTTTGTTCTAAAGTATATACTTTTTAATTTATAATTATCAATATTTATTAACAACTGACATTGTTTAAGCCAATGTTCTGTTACACAAAATATTTTAATTCTATTATGATTTAAAAATAATTCTATTTCTAATAATTTGCTAGCCAAGCCTTGAATATTTTGATGCACAATAGAAAAAGACTGCTTAGCTGTTGTCTTATAAACTAGTTTAAATCTAGCTTAGGGCTAGATTGTCTGTCAACACTTAAACTAGGTTGATGTATATAATTACTACTACATAAAATTATAGTAGATCCAGGGTCTGATACTAAACATGTACCAGACTGGTTAATAATTTTATATGCTATTAACATAGCAAGTTCTCTCTTATATCTAAATGGCAGATACACTGTATTCTTTGTCAAACAAAAAGATTTAATACAAGAATTTATGTCAAAATATATAAATGCATCACTATGATGATTTGTTAAATTATATAATTTCAAGTTAATATTATAGATAAATTTATATTGATTTTGTGTCAAACCAGGCAAATATGGTAATGTACACAACATAAATTTGCATTTTGTCTCACTACTAATTTTTAACATTTTTTGAAATCCTATATCTATGTCATGTTTTTTTAATTTAAAACTATCTCCATATAATATAATAACAATACTATTTTCATTAAAAGTAAAAGTAGGGATTAGTCAATTAATTATTAAATGTATCTTACAGTTTATTATTACAGTTCTGTAATTTCAGTATGTCAAAGAAGAAGTCCGAAATCGTGTTAACTATTTTTGTGTAACTAACATTTTTAAATATTTAATTATCATTTCGAACTAACTGTTTTTTATTATGTATGTATTATAATTATTGAATATGTTTATAAATTTATAAAGAATAGAAAAAAATCCATCACGAGGCGGGACTCGAACATTGGCGTGAAAGGATGCGGGTTCGAGTCAAACCTCGTGATTGAATTTTTTCTATTCTTTATAAATTTATATTTATAAAGCATTTGAATGCCATAAAACCAAAAATATCAAATTGAATATGTTATTAACAGGGCTATACCACCAAAATGGAAACTATTACCGGCCATGTATGTAAACTAATATAGTAACGCTTATTGTGCACCCGCCTTTATCCAACACACACTTTACTTAGTATTTGATTCCACATATGATTTAATTTCATAACACGTATTCTATGTAAATAAGAAAAACGTTTGCCTTTGTATGCACGTTTTTCTATACTAATATTATAAAGAGGAAAGGTTTGTATGTATGTATGTATGTATGGTTTTCACGCATAAACTACTGGACCGATTTTGGTGAAATTTGGTACAGATAATCTTTAGACCCTGAGAAAAAACATAGGCTATAGTCCTTTTCACCTATGATGATTCCTGTGACACTTCATCCTGTTCCGAATTACGTATTTTATGTTTAAAAAGTCAAAATAATTTTAGTGCATAATATTTTTATTTTATGGCGGCATTATTACCAAAAATATAAAAATGAAACATCTTAAGCTTATAAATCAAAAACAGTATTGTTTAGTTTAATATAATGAAAAATAAAATAAAATAACACAAAAATATAATACCTACGCAATTCGTGTACATGAAATGGATCGTTGAAAAATCATAGAGTTGGAAAATCATATAATCGGCGCCCATCTTGTGATCGTTTGTCAATCGAGTCAATCGTCTGTACGAGTGCGTCAGCCTTGTATACAAGTTGCATTTTTATATTGACACTTTACGTGGTATTCTGTTATTTTTACTAATTGTTATTGTTGACTTTTAGTTGCTGTTGTTTACTAAGTTTCCTTAGTTAATTGTTGGCGAAATGCCGAAAAAACTAATTTTGCTACTTTATTCAAATCGATTTCATTTCCATATTAGAATATTATCGATTATCGGAAACAATTGATACGATTTCAGTAACCGACATCTCTACACGTGTCAAAAATCGATGTGTCACAGAAATCATCCTAGGTGGAAAGGACTATAGTTACCTTTTATTGCGAAATATGTACCACGGGCGAAGCCGGGGCGGACCGCTAGTGTATATAAACAGATTTTTGTTAGTACATATAATTATTATTAACGCACTTTCTTTTTCTATATTTTTTTTTTATCTCAAAGGAACAAATAAAAAACTTCACTTTTCTTACTTTACTACTTGTTACGAAGACATGCAACTTATATTATAAACATAATTTATTTTTATTTATGCACCTTTACATATTTATTAACATTATTAAAAGTATTTAACTATATTTTTGTCTCAACAGAGAAACCGACCGATTCTACAACGGCGACATATTTATCGTGCCCGAACTAGACAGCGGCATAGACAACACGACTCGCTCCAGAGACAATATATACGAGTATAGAGATGTGCCCGTGAAAACACCGCAGACACCACAGACTATGACTAGAACGGTGTGTTATTTATTATTTTTAATGTATAAATAATAAGAATAAGTGTTACGTTAATTGAAATTTACACTCTTTATGAAGTGTTAATTTGCGTCTATAATACATAAAACCAAGAGATAGAGATCTTTTAATTCAGTATTTTCTTAATAAATATTTTGTTTTTCTTTCCTTATAAGTATGCATTTTTGATATTAATAAAAAATATTTCCTATGTTACTTGGTAAAAATGACGCTTTGTTATGTAAAAAATAGATCGATTAGTTTGTGAGTTCAATGCTAAAACAAAAAACTTCAATATTAGTTAAGATAAACATATTTCAATATTATTAAATCGCCGAAAGTCGATATATAGATCACTCGAATGCGAAACCCACACAAATTAATTTTATGAAGTGAAACTTCTTTGATAGTAAAATTTCATGGTCGCGTCATGGCAATATCATGGAGTAAGACGATTTTGGTATCTTTGAATCTTGTCAAAGAAGGTCCACTTTTGACACGTGTGCTCGGCAAACACTATCTTTTTCCTAAATGAAAAATTATTCTTCCAGATAAGCCAACCAGCCACAATCCAATCGTCCCGCGCGCCATCAGAAGCGTCCACAGAGTCTGCGATATCGCTCAAGGAAGTTTCCAGAAAGCCAGATCCAAGAGGCATCTCCCCCGTGCCCAGAGCACGGTCGAGGACCAAACTCGTTGATGGAGTGCCACAGACAACTGTTTAATCTGTTTAATAGTGTTTTAGAAAAAATATATAAGTAGTAAAACCTACTTGGAGTGGATTTTTTCAGAAAAAAATGATATAAACCTCTTTGAAAACAAAGTTTTTCATCTAAAAATGTAGAGGTTTTCGACCATAACCAGGACTAAAAACGTTGATGGAGTGCCTTAGATCACTGTTTATAAAAAATTTGTAAATGTACTGTTTCAGAAAAAAGATTGCAATTTTATTTTTATTTTTAAATTGTTTGTGAACACATGAATATATTTTAACTTTTTCCCTAGCCAAATCTTATTGGAAGTTTAACATTTTTATTTTTTTCCATTATAATTAAAAATTATTGTGACCATTAGTTTTTAAATATGTTAGTTGAATAAACAAAATGCGCATATTAAGTAACTAGCTTCCGCCCGCGACTCCGTCCGCGCAGATGTCGGTCTTCGCGTGGATGGTTTATTTCTCCATTTTGAGTAACTCTGACAATAACATCTTATAAATATCTATTGGACCCAAATACAGCTAGGCCTATAATAATACCCAACGTGTGTTCGCGGTTCTACAGAACAACGAAAAATTAAGATTATTTTTTTTCTACGTATTTTTTCAGGATAAAAAGTATCCTATTTTACGCCCAGGATAATAAGGTATAATTATACCAAGTTTCATCGAAATCGAACCGTTAGTTTTCACGTGATGTCTTCACATACAGACAGACAGACAGACAGACAGACAAAAATTTTTTTAATCACATATTTGGGTTTGGTATCGATCCAGTAACACCCCCTGCTATTTATTTCTTCAATATTTTCAATGTACAGAATTGACCCTTCTACAGATTTATTATATTATTAAGTAATTAATTTTCTAATTTTGATTCTAAATCTTATTGCTATTTTATTCCGTCATTTTTATTAGGATTTTTTTTTATTCATAAATGAATTTTAGATTTTTGCATTTGGCAGCTTTTCGTTATTGGCGAATTATAAAATAATTTAGTGTTAAGTTTATTAATTACCACCGTATTTTTATAAAATTAGATCTCTTGTAAGCAGTATAAGATCCGGAGTTTTTAATCGGAATTCATATTATTATTTATGAACACAATCAAAAAAACTAGAAATAATTATTAAGTCTCTACTTCTCAAAGTTTTAGCGCATTTGTCTCGTTAAAATTTGGAGTAATTACATGTATTTTTTTTATGTGAATTATTATTTATTAACTCCGGGTCCAAATGTTCATTGAACAAATGTAATGCCATTACCATTTTTATTTTAGATCTTCCAACGAGATATATTTTTATTTTGAGCGTTTTTAATTGTTACCTTAAAGGTACGGTTCATGTGAAATGTGCTATTTTAATTTTTTTTTCTTTTTTTATGTTATATTTTTATGCTTTAAAAACGTGCATGATTTAATGTATTTACTTCAATGTTTTTTCTATTACAGTTATAGCTTTTATTGTATTAGGTTATTTTATCAACTTGATTTTTACACAATTATTACACAAAATAGAAATATGTAATAAAAAGTGATAAATATTAGATTTTCTTTAGTTTTCAAAAGATGTAGTTCGCACCTAAATTATATGATATCGCTTCGTTCTTCGATGAAATTATACTATCATTTTTAAATTAAATTCTTGTACGTGATGAAAATTGTTAAAATTAAGTGATTTAGTATAATAATTATAATATGTTGTGGTATGTTTGTGATCGTCCTGTCCGTCCAGCGAAGTGCAATTATTGACTTTTGTAGTATTTATTACAGACACTGCCAGCGTGTTTTTGTATATATAGAAAATAAAATATTTTTTTCTCAAACAATTGTGTTTTATTCATTTTATAAGGTGTATCATCCTGCTCCCATTGCCAACGTGAAAAAGCAAACACCAAATTTAAAATAAAATAGTTAATAAGAAAATATTTTACAGTCATCAGGAATATTACATTTTTCAAAATCAACGTAGTTTTTGAATTTGTCCATTATACAGGGTGTCCCAGTATTGGTATACTGAGCGCGAAGGGACTTGTTGCATACACTGATCACGTAAAAATGCTTAAACAACAAAATTGCATCAAAAAATTTTTGCTAAATTTTTCCTGAAAATCCATGTTTTTTTCTCGAGTTTCGCGCAGCCGGCATATACCGCTTCGCTAATGTGAGCATTTTGTCTATGAAAACATAATCTTAAGCTGGTAGCAAAGCTGGGCGGGTTGCTTGTTATGGGTGTACACAAGAAGCTTATATCTAATACACTGGAGATTGCACTATGACCATTAACTTGTAACAAGAAAATATGACGTTGAATGACGCCTGTATGTTTTTTATCCCTTTCACACCTAACTTGCCAAGCTAATAATAAGCTTCAAGCAATAAGCTTCTTGGGTGTACACATAGAGTTTTAAGAACTCATCTATTTTTTACGTACTCAGCGTATGCAAAACTATAACCTCCTTTGAGCTTAGTATACCAACAGTGGGACACCCTGTATATTACAACTATGGAAAAAGTATTTCTTTAACTGTTAAACATTGTTATTGCTCTTTTCTCTGTCTTTATTACGACTAAAGTACCATTACCACTACCATTAGGAGGAATATTTCAAGTGCTTACAATAATAATTGTTTCATTGACTATCCAGCGTGATGACGCTATTTAGCAAATCATTAAAAAACTATTCAAGACTAAATAAAACAAACTACACTCACAAATAACACTACTGACCAACTAAAACACTACAAACGACGAGTGGGGGTCTTCAAGCGTAAAGTGAACAGGTACCTTCTAGAGAAGCGCGTTCCATCTTAGACCACAGAGCAAGTAATATAGTAAGAGACGGCACTCAGTACATTGATTTCGAGCTCACGCACACATATGCATGTATTGGCTAAGGGTGATCTTAGACCACATCTCAGCTTAACATCAGGCGAGATTGTGGTCAAGCGCTTCCCTATTCCCAAAAAAAAAATGTGTGCGTGTACTAGTGTACACACGTAAGAAGTGAAACTTCTTATGACCTTATTTTTCAAAAAATAATTTACATACTATATGCAAATTTACAGAAATACGTCGAATCACGCGTGGCAGGGATAAGAAAAAGATGGCGCGTAACGGAAAAATGTCACGCGTAACGAAAAAATGTTACACTAAATTTTTTTCCAACCCCGATAAAGAAGTTTCACTTCAAATATGCTCTAAGTTATAAGTTGAGGTTGCCTTACCTGGCCTTATTCTATCATATTAAAATTTAGGAACATAGTTAAAACATTTTGTTCCAGAAATCATCTCAATAACGTATACGTAGTATATTATTATTAGTCTGTGTCAATAAATAACGTAGAGAAAAATGCTATATAGGCCAGTAGAAATCGACACTAAAAAACCCTAAATTCGCAAAGCACGATGTAGATTTGAATTTTTGGTATGTTGTTTGGATCAGTTAGGGTGATGTAAATCCCAATTTGCAACTTCGAAAAAGTTGTGCTCGCTGCGCACCACGTGATAAACTGCGAAAATTTTGGACTTTTTTCACTTTTTGCTCTAAAAGTCATGAACTATGCGTTTCCGACAAGTATGATTCTGTACATAAATTAAGGTTATTAAATTTGCAACAATTTAAGCCTAACCGCAGCTCTCTAAACCTTATAACGACTAAACTGTGGCCATTCGAAGATGGTTCATTTTTCCGGAAATATTGAAATTTTTAGTTTTGCTCCCGTTTGAACCAAAATATTGGCAAAAACCGCTCGTTCTATGAGAAAGTCGTATAATAAAGTTGTAGTGCATTTAATTTTCTTCCATTAGAGCATAGAACAAAGTCTGTGAGACAAATAGTTCACTCACAATATCTGAAAAACAAAAAGAAGGTAGAAATAGATTTTTAAAGAATTGAAACTGAGGGCATATAAAATCATAAAAAGGATAATACTTTTTCATTTGCAGGATAGGTAATTAACAAAATTACAAAGATAATTAAATTTGCAACAATTTAAGCCTAACCGCAGCCCTCTAAACCTTATAACAACTAAGCTGTGGCCTTTCAAAGTTTTTCCCGAAATTTTCAAATTTTTAGTTTTGCTCCCGTTTGAACCAAAATATTGGCAAAACCGCTCGTTCTATGAGAAGGTCATAAAATAAAGTTGTAGAAAATTTAATTTTGTTAATTACCTATCCTGCAAATGAAAAAGTATTATCCTTTTTATGATTTTATATGCCCTCAGTTTCAATTCTTTAAAAATCTATTTCTACCTTCTTTTTGTTTTTCAGATATTGTGAGTGAACTATTTGTCTCACAGACTTTGTTCTATGCTCTAATGAAAGAAAATTAAATGCACTACAACTTTATTATACGACTTTCTAATAGAACGAGCGGTTTTTGCCAATATTTTGGTTCAAACGGGAGCAAAACTAAAAATTTGAAATTTTCGGGAAAAACTGACTATCTTTGAAAGGCCACAGCTTAGTTGTTATAAGGTTTAGAGAGCTGCGGTTTGGCTTAAATTGTTGCAAATTTAATTAGCTTTGTAATTTTTTTAATTACCTATACTGCAAATGAAAAAGTATTATCCTTTTTATGATTTTATATGCCCTCAGTTTCAATTCTTTAAAAATCTATTTCTACCTTCTTTTTGTTTTTCAGATATTGTGAGTGAACTATTTGTCTCACAGACTTTGTTCTATGCTCTAATGAAAGAAAATTAAATGCACTACAACTTTATTATACGACCTTCTCATAGAACGAGCGGTTTTTGCCAATATTTTGCTTCAAACGGGAGCAAAACTAAAAATTTCAATATTTCGGGAAAAATGAACCATCTTCGAATGGCCACAGTTTAGTCGTTATAAGGTTTAGAGAGCTGCGGTTAGGCTTAAATTGTTGCAAATTTAATAACCTTAATTTATGTACTGAATCATACTTGTCGGAAACGCATAGTTTATGACTTTTAGAGCAAAAAGTGAAAAAAGTCCAAAATTTTCGCAGTTTATCACGTGGTGCGCAGCGAGCACAACTTTTTCGAAGTTGCAAATTGGGATTTACGTCACCCTAACTGATCCAAACAACATACCAAAAATTCAAATCTACATCGTGCTTTGCGAATTTAATGTTAATTTCCACTGGCCTATATATACAATACATGCTATATATGAATTATGAACAAGTAACTTAGTTCAGTGAAAATAGATGTCGCTATACGCTATTGAGTCGAGTTGAATCGCGCTAGCACAGACTAATAATAATATGTGTACGTATACAAGCGCTAGTGAAATATTTTTGTTGTATACTGACTTAGTATACTGATATAATTTTTGAATTGAAAGGCACGACCTATGAGCACAATGAGCTGACTTGCATTTTTATCAATTTTTTCATCAATTTTTGAAAAATCTGACAGTTAGTCAGATTTGTATATAATGTAGTGGAATTTGATTATAATGACTCCGAAGCTGAAGGGATTATCATACACGCCAAACTGAGAGAAAAAAGAGGCCGCCATAGCCCATAGGTAGAAAGCATTTTGTAGAAAATAAACAATCCTGCTGTTTTTGTAACTAGGTACATATTTATTTTATTACTAGCTGTGCCCGCGACTTCGTCCGCGTGTAATAGTAACTGCATAGTAGTTACTACTTACTACTTAACTTTTATTGAATATACATAAGGTAA
This sequence comes from Colias philodice, assembly GCF_061535455.1. Taxonomy (NCBI): domain Eukaryota; kingdom Metazoa; phylum Arthropoda; class Insecta; order Lepidoptera; family Pieridae; genus Colias; species Colias philodice. The sequence continues at coordinate 11,675,182 of NC_143091.1, read as the reverse complement.
CGGCACCAGTCGTGGACAAGCATCCAGTAATGGACAAAATAAATATAAAATTTAAATATTAAGACCAAAATTAACGTTATATAATTTGAATAAAAGTTTGGTTCATAGGCTATCAAAATACGACACTTCATGTTATTCGGCCAAAATGTTCGAAGATGGCAGAACGTTATGTTTAGTTGCTGCGACTCGTTTCGAAGAAACCCGTTTTTACTAAGGAAATCCTTAAGGAAGTGAGGACACAATTTTGGTTACTTATAAGAATTTTTGTATAAATGTCAGCAAAATTTGATATTACTTTTATTTATAGTAGTTAAGTGTACGAAATATTACACGATTTACTATCATGATAGGATATGTTGTTTAAATAAAATTCTTCAGTGTCCATAACTGTATTTAATTCTATGGATATATCCATTTATCCAGGACATATGTCGAAAATAAACTTTTTTTAAAGGTATTAATTACATGCGCTTGTATGTATTGTCTTTTCTTTCTGATTAATAATATACCTATCACGACCATTTCAAACAAAGGGTTCCAATATTGTACAACAATTGTCCATGACTGGATTTGCTTTGGTTCCTATAATGGACATTGATATTTTTTGTTAAAATTACACTAATAGGTCCAACAACATAATATCTATCTAAACATGAAGAATTTATTTTAGAACAATGGGTCATTATGTGCTGTGCGACTCGTTCTCGGCTTCATTCTCTATCACTGCGTAGAGAAGTCGCATACTGCGTATTGTAACACATCTATCATAGAGAGTTCTCTGATGAACTGTTTGGATCGCTGTCTGCTGCTAAATTCCACCACCATATAGCACACACGCTTAATTTTCATCCACACCATATTGACAACAGTTTAAAAAAAGCTTTTTGCCTCGTGCTACAATTTGGAATCCATATCGATGGACCGATCAGATTGGCTGCTGGCGGATTCAGATTAGCGATTCACTTCACGAGTATAGCGGAATGCCAGGAAACAGAGAGATATGGCGGAACATCGTGAAGCGGGTAACATCTACCCCCCCAAACCTCATGTTGACCACGTTCGCTCTGACTAGAATGATATGACGAAGAAGAAGAAGTCCCAAAATGGATGGAATGGCAGTACATACTTTTTTTAGTTAAATTTTTCATCCCTGACTTATTGAGAAAAAAAACCCATACCTATTGGTGTTTCTTAACGGACATAACTCGTATCAATTAACGATGCATTTGTCCAATTTTTGCCTAGAAAATGGAAATTAAGACTGTTTTAAATAATTAATAAACTGTACTATTTTTTATAAATCCTACATCCCCGATTTATTGTATTCCAATCATCATTTTCAAGATTCTATTGATAACAAAAATGAATCCCAAAATGTGTTGATAAGCGCATAACTTGAGAACGGCTGAACCGATTTCGTTAATTCTTTTTTTATTATATTCCTTGAAGTACGAGGATGGTTCTTATGTAGAGAAAACGTAAACATGTACCACGGGCGAAGCCGGGGCGGACCGCTAGTATGTATTAAATATGGTTGGTGGTATCTGCAAAGTTTTATGTGTTTTTTTATTGACTCCTTAGAATAATTATAATAACTAGTCATTAGGCAATAAATTAGTCGGGAAGTACAAATAAAACAAACATTTATACATCATTATTTATTTCACAATTAGAAATTAATGTTAACATCCATTCTTTATTACGTATTTTTAGGTTAGTGTTCACACCGACACACATCCACCAACTCTCTAGCAGTACAAGGCGCGCTATTCCCGCAGATTTTCTGCGCGATCGGACTCTCTCGCGGTACAAGTGTTCCCGGGGATAGAGTGAGGTCCACTACGTAGTTGGCCCGGAGTAACCCGGCTGGGTAACTTTCTTCTTTGTCTGTTGTTTCCGTCTGGAAAGGGAAGATTTTTGTTACAATTTTTAAGAAAAACAATAGGCAATAATAATTATTATCAGTACGAAAAATACGACATTCACAATACATGTTATGTCATGTTAGTGAAACTACGCAGATTACTAGTCAGACAAACACATACAAACACTCGGCTAAGTTTAAGCTTTTCAGTTTTTAAATGCTAGAACCAAACACACTTCGGCACAAATTTTACAACACCGGAGAAGATATCACACCCCCACAGAAGATATGGATTGTGTGTCTTCTGATGTGAGTGTGTGTCTTCTGGTGTGAGTGTGAGTTTGTCTTATAGTGTGAGTTTGTATCTTCTGGTGTGAGTGTGAGTCTTCAGGTGTGAGTTTGTGTCTTCTGGTGTGAGTGTGAGTCTTCTGGTGGGCGCGTGTGTCTTATGTTGTGAGTTTGTGTCTTCTGGTGTGAGTGTGATAGTCTCCTGGTGGGCGTGTGTGTCTTTTGGTGTGAGTGTGAGTATTCTGGTGTGAGTGTGAGTCTTCTGGTGTGAGTTTGTGTCTTCTGGTGTGTGTGTCTTCAGGTGTGAGTGTGTCTTCTGGTGATATTGTGCGTGTCTTCTGGTATGTTGAATGTACGTAGTAACTATTTTTTATATTTATACGCACTATCTCCGGCACGGCTATCTCGCACCAGGCCCGAGTGCCCGCTCGGTACAGCGCGCACGGCAGCCCCACGCGGTCCGCGAGCACTTTGTACAGCACGGCCCGCTCTAACATCCCCCCGCATTTCACCCACCCGATACCCACTACGCAAGAGCCTAGCTCTTCCTGTAATTAAATGAAAATACGGTTATTAAAAATACAAATTTGATGAGAAAAATTGCCTAAAACCTAAATATCCTCTTATCCTTTAGGTAAAACAAAAAGCACATAGAGCCCACCGCACACGCTAGCGTCGCCGACAAAGCAAATACAAATCACCCAGTTTGATTAGGAACACAAAACTTCGACAGTCATTCGCTTCTGTTACCAGAATTTATTAAAACGAATTTCAAATATTTATTCTAGAAGAATTAACGTGAATATGATTGCGCGATGATTGTGCTGATTTTAATGTTTTTTTTTTCAATAGATAGAGTGGTTCACGAGGAATAAAATTTCTTAACTTTCATAAAACTATTGCTTTATAATTCCCGCACTAACCATCAAATCGGATAAGTGCAAGTTGACACTGGGCATGGTGCAGTCCTTTTCTTGCGACAAACCGCACATTTGTTCAGCTACGAACTCTGCCAATAGTTGGGCTCGGTTCTTTAGAGATGATGATACTTCTTCGCATTTGTCGCGGTATCTGATAGATGTTTTAGTGTAAAATATAAGCTAAGAAAATATTATAAATCTATACTTATAATATTATAAAGTATAGATTTGTAACATTTTCTTGAAGTGTTTGTTTGAACGCGCTAATCTCATGAACTAATGGTCCGATTTGAAAAATTCTTTCGGTGTTGGATAGCCCATTTATTACCCGACTACGGCAAAGCAAAAGGAGGGTTATGATTTTGACAGGCTATGTATGTATGTATGTATGTATGTATGTATGTATGTATGTATGTATGTATGTATGTTCATCTGTTCCCTCGTAACTTCTAAACTACTTATCAGAATTCGACAAATGACATATCATTAGAAGCGTCTTAATTGTCCGCTGGTTATAGGCTATATGGGGTTTCACAAAATCTAATGTGGCGCCCTCTAGCGGACAAAACATACAGAGTAAAAAAATAAAGTTAAGATAAATATGCCGTGTTTGGTATCATTTGAAAGCTTTTTACTTGCATATTTTGAATATATATATATATTACTAGCATTTGCTTGTGACTTTACCTGTATTCATGGGCTGATTGCATATAATTTACATCTTTTCGTTTATAGCTTCTTTATTAGTTCATCAATTTAACTTTTGTTAATATTATGCGCCACAAATACACTTTAACACCAAAATAGTACAAATAATAAAAAGTAAAAAACTAAAACCCAACTACGACAAAAAACGACGCTGAAAAAGTATAAAACAAGATTTTCAGAATTCCACTATGTAGAGATAAATTTTCATGTTTGGAAAGGCGTAGTCACACGTTACATATATATCTACCGTAGCACTTTGACAACGTGTGACTACGCCTTTCCAAACATGAAAATTTATCTCTACATAGTGGAATTCTGAAAATCTTGTTTTATACTTTTTCAGCGTCGTTTTTTGTCGTAGTTGGGTTTTAGTTTTTTACTTTTTATTATCGACGAAGGCTATACATGTATCATTACGTTAAGACTAACAGAGCGGAGCCACGCGGGTGAAACCACGAAGCGCAGCTAGTATACAATAATATTGCTTTCCGACAATAATATTCATGTGATCGAATCATAGTGCAATTCTTGTCAACTTACGGGGGTTTAAACATATTTTTTTATCTAAAAAAACATATATTTCACATTTCGTTTACTGGTTCAATTTTACAGCAAAAATAACATTTTACATAGCAAATAAAGGGTAGCAATAAAACTGACCTTACTTCATAATGAGCATCTTCAATCTCGAAGTAATGTAGAGATTTAGCCCTGTAAAAATTCATAAAATCAAATATTAAACTAGGGTTCTACTTATTAATAACGAGTTCGTCCTAAAATCTAAATGACAAATAAGACCAGAGGAGGTAGTTAAAATAATCTGAATTGTTTAAAAAAATAAATAGGCTAGGTTCTTAATTACTGCTAAAGGGTTAATTAATAGTAATTAAAACATCTATAATTTGTAACTACATTCTTGCAAATAAATACAATTTGAATTTGAATTTACTAGCTGCTTTGCAGACGGGGAGTCCTTTTTGCCACCATTGCTATCTTTTTTTTTTTGAAGTGAAAACTTCTTTAGCGGCGTTGGGTATAAAATCTTAAACTCGCGTCAGGACACGTGACCTGATCGAAAAAGCGTAAGACGGATACCATTCCAAAATATCAAACATGCTCAACGTTAATAATCAAGTTTTCACTTCTGCCGGCACTCCCGGAGTGCAACCCGTCTTTTTTTTTTTTTGTTTTCTGATCTGTGTTAGATTATTAAGATTTATATTTTTTACATGGTGGCAAATAAAACTATTTCTAATTGATAAATCATTATTTTACAACTTACGGATCACCAAACCAAATCTTCAATCTCAGTAAATACTGCCGCAAATTAACGTCATCGGGCAGTTTGGGCAACCGCAGCCGACTCGACTGCGATATCGCGAGACGGGCTTCTGATTCATCTATAATATTAAATTAAATATTATAATGATAAAAGAAAACCTTTAATAGTAGGTGCTAACCCAAAAGCTCTGACTATTAGACTATGCAATCACAAAGCTACACAAAAAATGCGTAAAATATCCTTACATAATCTATACTAATATTATAAAACTGAAGAGTTTGCTTGTTTGTTGTTTGTTTGAACGCCCTAATCTCAGGAACTACTGGTCCGATTTGAAAAATTATTTCGGTGCTAGATAGCCCATTTATCGAGGATGGTTATATATGTATATATCATCACGCTAAGACCAACAGGAGCGGAGCAATGCGGGTGAAACCGCGCGGAACAGCTAGTGTATTATAAATTGTGTCTTTTTCTCTTTCTTTAGCATCGCAACGGACCTTTTTTATGGAGACAGGATGTACATATGAATCTTTCCGAAATGTTTATAAATTTAAATAAAATGTGATATGAATGAATATAATAAATTTTCTTCTAACAATAATGAACTCAAGCTTCACATACAAGGCGTCCGTATATCCATATTAGACACAGCGTCAAACGGTTGGTGAAACATGCAGATATACACTGGGTCCGTGTGAGGGGGAGTCTTGTTCACGAGTGATTGGATCGTGGGAAATGGACTGTTTAGGCACTTTTGGACGTAGAAACCCTCCTGCAGATAATAACGATACACTTATAAGTAGTAGTTTCTACAAATTAATTTTTAAAAAGTACTTATAGATAATAAACTGCGTATACTTTCAAAACAATAACGACATAAAACTTCCGATTATTATTAATCTATTTCTATTTTTGGGGACACTTTCGAAGCTATATATTACGTAATAGTATTTATTACTTTAAATTATGGAAGTATAATGAGATATGCAAAAGTGTGAGTAAAAAGGAAAAAAATCTCCAAAATTCATAATCAATATTAATATCGATTACTTACTTAGAACAAATAAATAGTGAATTTGATGATAGATATAGGTATATATTACTAGCTTACCGCCCGCGGCTTCGCCCGCTTTGTCTAAAACCTAATATAAAATAATTATATACTAAAACCTTCCTCTTGAATCACTCAATCTATACTTATAATAAATCTGTAGAGAGGCCAATTCTGTACATGAAATATATTAAAAAAAAAACTATGAAGGGGTGATAAGGGATCGCTACTGATGCCAAAAATGCAATCAGTAAAATTTTTGTCTGTCTGTCTGTCTGTCTGTCTGTCTGTCTGTCTGTATATTCGTTATAGAAACAAAAACTACACGACGGATTTTAACCAAATTTGGCACAACTATTCTTCATACTCCTGGGCAGGTTATAGTAAAAGAATCATGTAAATCGGTGTAGAAACACCAAAGTTATACATGAAATACGCTATAAGTCATCGCGCGTGAATACAGAATCATGCAGCCATAAGGATTATTATTTTTGTGTATCAGTTGCCGCGTTCGACGCGCTGCGCGGCGGGAGCTATAAAAAGGCGGCGGGTCTGCACCCGTTTCGCGTTGTCACGGCATCACGTGTGAACGGCTGAACCGATTTCGATAATTCTTTTCTATTATATTCCTTGAAGTACGAGGATGGTTTTTATGTAGAGAAAACGTAAATATGTACCACGGGCGAAGCCGGGGCGGACCGCTAGTCTATTAATAAAAGCCGCATCAAAATCCGAGATTTAAGCATACAAAGGGACATAGGGACAGAAAAAGCGATTAGTAGTGATGTGTTTCTAATGTATAACGCGATATATTGTGATAAGTGATAACTAAATGAAATTACCTGAGTAAAATCATTAATATCCAATCTCCCAGTGTACGCAAACTTGGCAGAAGGATGTTGGCGGAATATCGCTTCTAGGGCCGGCTCCCACGCGCTCACTACGTATCTTGCTTGCTTGTTTTCTACCATGCTAGATAGATAATTTTCAATTATTATATGAAAACAAAGGTTTGGATGACGAAAATAATAATATAAAAAGACGTGTGTCACTCGGGGACTGCCGCGGTAAAGCTATTGCATGCTATGCCTTCAAGCCACACCTCCGCGCCCGTCGGAGTGGGGAGCGTGAGGTTTTTTCGTTACGGAATTTCTCGATTCGGTCCCCACGCTCAAGGCCCGCGATAGAAGCTATGCAATAGCTTAAAAATAATTTTATAAAGAAAATTTTTTGGAAGTCTAGATTCATGTTTGGTCGGTAAGTTAGGTTGTAGAAAACGCGCTTTTCTACGCGGCTTCACTCGCATTCGAATGGTAAGCCTAAATTATTATCATATCAGCCAAACATAAAAATTCGCACTAAAATCGATTTAGGAGTTCAGTGACATATTATAGGAAACTACCTGTCCCGGCAAACGTTGTTCTGCGTACTTTTATCACTTAGGAGTATGAAAAATAGATGTTGGCCGATTCTTAGACATTAGGCAAACAAAATTTCATGAAAATCGGTGCAGTCGTTTCGGAGGTGTATGGTAACTAACATTGTGACACGAAAATTTTATATGATATAGAGATTAATGATATTTATCATAGACTAGCTGCGCTTCACGGTTTCGCTTGTCTCCGCTCCTGTTGGTCTTAGCGTGATGATATATAGCCTTCCTCAATAAATGGGCTACCTAACACCGCAATAATTTTTCAAATCGGACCAGTAGTTCCTGAGATTAGCGCGTTCAAACAAACTCTTCAGTTTTATAATATTAGTATAGATATACACTATACAGAGATATAGATATTAATGATTATTATCATAGATATACGAACAAATGTATAGTCCCCAAGTCCAGATACACATCAGCGCCATCTTCCGACACGCTGGCGGCAATCAATAAACACAACGCGGTGCGGAGACCCACGTGCTCTATACGTAAGTTTTGTGATACCACCTTTGGAATATAATTACTGTATATGACGGAAGAAGGGCCCCAAAGGCTATTTTTAAAAAGAGTGACGTCAGCAATTCTGACGTCACCATCATCAGAGCAGACGCTCATACTCGAAGTAGAACGCCTGTGGGTATTTTTACTGCCTTTTTGATCTACGTGGAAATTATAGAGAGAGCTCCGAACGCTCCGACGGCCGGCGAGTGAATGTGCTCTGTGCCGTCGGGCGCTCGTATTTAAAGCGAACCATGACTCACAAGAATTAGTTTGAGTGTTGCCACTCGAATTTTTACAATGAATTTTCATCAGTTTTAACAAACATTAATTATTTCGTTAATTTAATTGTTTCATTAGTGGTTGATTAATGAATCAACCACTTATTTAAAAAGATCAAAGTAAACTTTAGCTAGTTATAATTATTTAGTAGTTTGAGGGTAGTCGTTTATCGTCGTTGCGCCGACATATATATATTAATACTAATAATATCTGGTAACTATAAACTTAAATATTATTTTAAACTAGCCACTCTCTACGGCTTTGTTCAGATAGTTTTTTTTGTTGTAGTTTTTTACGATTATTAATTACTAGCGGTCCGCCCCGGCTTCGCCCGTGGTACATATTTCGCAATAAAAGGTAGCCTATGTTCTTTCTCAGGGTCTAAAGATTGTCTGTGCCAAATTTCATCAAAATCGGTCCAGTAGTTTATGCGTGAAAGCCATACATATATACATACATCATTACAAACCTTTCCTCTTAATAATATTAGTATAGAAGTATAGATTACTAGATTTCCGCCCGCGGCTTCGCCCGCGTTTTCAAAGGAAAACCCGCATAGTTCCCGTTCCCGTGGGATTTCCGGGATAAAACCTATCCTATGTGTTATCCAAGTTACTTTCTATATGTGTGCTAAATTTCATTGTAATCCATTCAGTAGTTTTTACGTGAAAGAGTAACAAACATCCATACATCCATACATCCATACTTATAAACTTTCGCCTTTATAATAGTATTAAGATTAAGATTATTATCCAAGATAAATAGAATAAAATAAAAATTATTAAAATATTTAATGAAATAAACAGTAATGAGTTTAGTTAGTGGATTGTAAATTCATAATCGTGCGAAAGACAAGATAATATGAGAATGATAGTTTTTGCGATTTAGGTACTACTACATAGATAAAAGGGTAAATGAAAAGGTTTCAGAGACTTAAAAATGATAGCATTAATAATGATTGAAATGATACCTCCTCTCCATTTTTCGATGTGAACAAGTCTTTAGCCATGTCCTCCTTCATCAGTCCACTAATCACGGTGCACGTCATTATTTTCAAACTGATGTCTATACGCTGGGATTGTAAAAAAAATATTAATTTCATTAAGTACTTATATTCGCGTGTGTCTGTATGTTCGCGATAAACTCAAAAACTATTGCAAAGTTTTTTATTCCGTCATAGCCTACAAAGAGCGTGGTTTTCCAGTAAGTTTTAAATAAGTATGGTTTTGTAGTTTTTTTCCAAAAACATACATACATCCGTACCGAAGTACAGTATCAACCTGGAAAATGTTAAGTAATACGGACTATTTATTTATTTACTAGCTGTGCCCCGCGGTTTCGCCTGCGTTGCTCCACTCCTGTTGGCTTTAGCGTGATGATATCTATAGCTTTCCTCGATAAATGGGCTATCTAACACCGAAATAATTTTTCAAATCGCACCAGTAGTTTCTGAGATTAGCGCGTTCAAACAAACAAACTCTTCAGCTCTATAATATTAGTATAGATTATAATAGTAGATAATATCCACCTGTAAAATATTAAGCAATTCTTGCATAAATTCAGCGTTAAGCATCGCTTTAGTGCTAACATGGTAGTTCTGCAAATTGATGTAACATTGCACTGCTAGTCGTTGCGCTTCTATCGGATTGTCTTTGACTGAAAATATTGTGTTTATTTATATAGGAAAATATATACTTTTATCAATAAATAGTTTTCAAATAGGCTAGTCAAAAGTTTCTCGGAAAATATTTTTTTCTTTAACAATTTGGTCATGGAAATATCAAATTTCCCAGGATTTTTTATTATTTTATTATGAACTAGCTGCTCCGCGCGGTTTCACCCTCGTGAGTCCACTACTGTTGGTCGTAGCATGATGATATGTAGCCTATGTAGCCTTCCTCGATAAATGAGCAATCTAACACCGAAATAATTTTTCAAATCGACCAGTAGTTCTCGAGATTAGCGCGTTCAAACAAACAAACAAACTCTTCAGCTTTATAATATTAGTATAGATTAAGTTTATGATTGCTGTCGAGCACATCTTATATACTGCATTAAAATGCTGATAACTTAAAATTTTGCAACATAGGCACAAACCCTATTTATTTACCCTACAAAATAAACCTTTAATTTCTTAACTACTTACACTTTTTATTAATATTCCTCAAAGAAGCAAAGGTCTTAGGTTCGATCGCGCTGTAGGCAGCTTTAGGTATAATTCGACATAATTCGGACAAAGCACGGAGTGCGTTCATCCTTATGTAGAACCAAACTGCTGCGTCGTCTGCTAATATAGCTGGAAGTATTTATTTTTATTGGTATTTGGATAAAAATAAATAAATAAATAAATAAATATTATAGGACATTATTACACAAATCGACCTAGTCCCACAGTAAGCTCAATTAAGGCTTGTGTTGTGGGTACTAGGCGACGATAAATATAATATTTAATAAATACATACATATATAGATAACACCCAGACCCAAGAACAAATAATTGAGTTCATCACACAAATATTTGCCCTGACCGGGGATGAACCCGGGACCGTCGGCTCAGTAGGCAGTTACTTTACCACTGCGCCAACCGCGTCGTCGTTTGTTTAAGAAACGAAATAATTAGGTATCTGGTTAGTTACGATAATATGATGAAGACTTGCTTAACTAAGTAAGTAAATTAGGGCGTTTATGAATACCTATACGATTTGTTGTATGTTGTATGTTTTATTTCAATTGTAATTTTCGTCATTTTAGTAAGGAATCGCCCGATTTTGCACGACTCATGATGCGAAGCATCAGAGAGTGCTTTACGATCGAAAAATTTTTTTCGCCTCATTTTTGCAGCTATTCTTATTATTTTTGGATCTTACAGGGGCATTTAAATACCAAAATTAATTAGAGAACTACGAAGACTGCCATATACTTTCACAAATACAATATTAGTTTGTCTTTTCTAACAGATTGCGTAGTCTCGTATTCGTATAACATAGTACTTCACTTGCTATTTACTTCTGCTTTTCGTCTATTTAATTTAAATAGTGGCAGGAAGATTATTTTTGTATTCTGCCCAAACCCAGAATATGTAAATTTCTAGGTAAGATGCGGTCAAGCAGACAAACTTACCACACAACGCTTCTATAATGTTGGTATCAGACATTCTCACAGCGGCTGGCAATAACTTCGTCATGTTGGCAACACCCATAGCAGCATCAGCTAACAATTCAACATTTGAACTCAAAAGTTGATGACAGAACACTAAATCTGTACCCGTTTCGTATAAAGCCTGTAAGAAAAGAAGGCAGAATGTTAACATTATTAGATCGACAAGCAAATAATCTGAAATGGTAACATTATAAGCTGATTTGCTTACCGATCTAATATTTAGCTTTGATACTATGTAGGTATATGCGCTCATATGACAATTACAGAAATATCAAAAGATTTTTATGTATAAGGAATGCAAGCAAAGTTCAAGAAATTTTAAGTTGCTGAATTATAGAGTGTACGAAAAAGTTCAAGATTTACATTAGAAAATAAGGACAGTAATTTATTTTGCTCTTTGAAAGAAGTCACTAGTAATACCCTACACTTTTCCATACTTTAAAGATTCCTTTATATCTATGCAGTTAAAGAGAAAAACACTAACATCCCGTCCATTAGAAGTGAACGACATCTTAGTTAGCACAGCAAGGCAGTGTGGCTTCATAGCCGGTAGGGCCATCTCTAGATACGCCAGTAAACGTAGAATACACCCAGATTGGTACAAATGTGCTGCGTTCTCTTCTGTTTCTACGTAGTTGCGTAATACGCCTAGCACTTGGGTATGGACATCCCGGAATTCGTAGGACTGGAAGATATATACAACTATATGTATACAGTCAGTTTTTGGGAGTGGAGATATAGCTCTTTTTATCTCTATTTGTATTCTTTTAAATAGCACTCTCTTTCGTTTCTTTTTTTCTAGATTATATTTATTTATTTATTAATATTCCGCCTTTATTGTAACTAAATACCATGTGTTGTGCAAAAATCTAATTTCACGCTCTTTTTGGCAGTAGGACTAATAAAATGCAACGGTGTGGGTTCGATACGGATTAAAACAGCCATCACACAAAATACTTCCAGAAAACAACGAAAACATACCTCAAGTATATCACAAAGATCCAGTACTCCTGTAGAGGCTCTAAACGACTTCTGCACGACCACGTCCTTGTACCTACATATCAACTGGTCCACGGTCTTTAGGGCAGCGTGTTGTATCGCTAAGTATTGGCTTTGCATTAGTGCGAGGAGAGAGGCCCAACTGAATTGTTGGTTCTTTGTCACTTCTGACGCGCAAACTGGGTCTTCTAGTAGGTTACTTAGTGTCTGGAATGATTGGACAATGTCTTATTCTACTGCATTGTAAGCCTAGTTATTAGCAATGCTAATTCTATGAATCTGAATGGTTTGGTTGTTTATCCATTTGAATACGCTAATCTCGAAAATTCGGAGAAAATACAGGGCAACTACGAACTCTCTGGTAAAGGGCGCAGATAAAACCGCGTCTAATCGAGTCCGACTCAAACCAAGTCGGGAGTTGTTGGATGATGAAATTACATATAGTAAAAAAACTGCTAGTCAGGTAGATGGGACGGTCATCTACTCAAATGGGACGATTACTAATAAATATAATATTATTTTACTAACTACCTCACGCCCGCTATTTCCACTGCGTTTATTATGAAGCGAGAAATAGACACTTAAACTTTATTTAGCTACCTATTTAGCTGATATAGAATAAATGATAAGTACTTAAAGAATTCATACCTGTAGACAATTCTTTTGAACATCAGGATCTAGACTGTTCTTCATCCTACCGCACAGGCTGTTCAATATATTCGCTGACACCAGCTGCTCACATCCTAGCGGTTCGCGAGTCAATTCTGATAGGACGAGGGACGCAAATTCCAACACGAATACGTCTTCTATCTGAAATCATAAAAATTTAATTTTAACTTACGAATGATTACAAATAAACGGTTATTTTGTAAATAGTTCCGAATAGAGAACATTAGCTTTCCTGACAGAGAAGGCTTTGAGCCACAATGGAAAACTTGAAAAAATGTGCAATAATTTTGTTACATATTTATTTTATTAAAAAGAATTATTCTTTATAAAGATTATCATACCTTCACCAACATAAAAGCGATTTTCCTCAAATTTTGGGGATTAGCCAGTACCTGTTCTGGCCCTTTAGGTAACTGACAGAGTTGCGCTAAAGCCTTCAGAGCAAACCGTTTGATGTTCAACTCTGGATGTTCCACGTGAGGTAAAATGTATTTTATAGCGTCCAAGTCGAACAGGACATAACGGTTGTGCATCTCTTGTGCTGAGAACTTGGTTATTGCTCGAAGAGTCTGTAATAATTAAGTGTCGCTTAAACGAAATGCATTTTAGTCTATCATGTAAGCTGTTGTTTTCTTTCTTCCTGCCTTTATTTTTTATAGGTGCCTTTTTTGATACATTACGTCATTAAAACGTTACTAATACATCTTTTAAGCAATTTTAAACCCAATGGTTTAGCCGGTTTAGGTATGTTGCGTTGATGATGATAGTCTAAATAAATTCAGAGTAACTGCAAAATAAAGTACCTAGGTACTTAGGTACCTACCTAAAGGCAACTTAGCCACAGAATAGTAACTACTTAGTAGCTAGCTAACTAAGTTAAGAACTATAATATTTGTAAAAAAAGTATAACCTGGCATAATATCTCCGGTTCAGCAGACTCTAACAGCAGTATTGAAGTATGTGCACTCTCCGGAGTTATATTATAGGGATGGAAAGTTAAATCCTTCTTTTCCGCTGATCTATTTTCTCTCTCCTTTTGCAATGGTTTCGCCATGATTTAAAGGTATCAACTAATTTGGTAAAATAAATAAATCAAAGTGTTTCCAGTGGTTTGCGTGTGGTTTGCAAAATAAGGATGATGACGGAGAGTGACATTGCAATTAGAAAATTGTGCCAAAAAATTTTAGTTAGGAACTAGGAACAAACTAATTTATTTTTTCATTAGGTATAAATCAAGAATAAACATTTTAAGAAATTGCAATTGTTGTTATGAATTAATTTATTGCAAATTTTTTATTGGAGAAAATCTAGAGATAAAAATACGTTTCTAATAAAAATAGGCCACATGTTTTCACGGCATAAGAAAATAAAAAAAGAAATCACCACTGACTTTGTCAAACCTTGTCATAACATTTATATTATTTACTGTGTATTTACTCAATCTATGCGTAAAAAGAACATATTCGTACGTTTTGTAGGGTACTTGGCGCGACGGTTCAGGGTGCTACAGGAGGTATGGATACTCCCGTGGTGGGGGAGAGGGGGGTTAGTTTCGGTACCCTTGTTGACTTTGGATATAGTGATTCTGGTTACCAAGCTGGTGTCGACGTGTGCTGTTGCGATTGTGAGGGTGTTCATACCGCCGACTATGAAGAGCTTGTGTGGAGAGACTGTGCTGGTAAATACGACGATTTTTTAGTAGCCGTATATTATCCTGATATTTTTATCAAGTATATTTTATAAGTTTATGATGGATAAGAATGCTGAAACTCTATCTTGGCAATTTTTTGCTGGTCCTCTGGATATCATCTCATACATTTGTAACCATCGCAGATGACTTTGAAAAATATCGAAAATCGCAGAACCAGGGAATGCTTGAAAAGCCCCGGTGCGATCGCCTTTTTATAAACAAGACAGTGCTAGAAATTAAATTTTATACACTACTAGTAGGTAGACGAAGAATACTAGTAATAATGACAAAAATATCATAGGTATCTTTGTTTTCAGATAACTGGAGCAGGCCAAGGCATCGGTCGCGAGCTCGCTCTACAATTTGCTGAACTTGGTGCAACCGTTATCTGCTGGGACAACGATGCACGACGGAACAGAGCGGTTGTTGAAGAGATACGGAAGAAGGACGGCGATGTAAGATAATATTTGAAAATGCGAATTCCTTATAAAAAAAATCTCTACGAAAACATCGATTTTTCTATAGATCCTATTCACTAACGCTAACCTATCCTATTCTTTACATTGAAATACGCTCTGTAGTGTATTAAAATAAGTATGCTAAAATGCAAACAGAAGATAATTCCGACCACATATTGAGAATTACCCGCAACGCGTATTCAAAATACATAATATATTCTTCAAAACGTATTGCACTTAGTTAAGAGAACATAATTCGTTACTTGATATCATTTCGATTACTTCATTTTAGTTCAATAGCATCCGAAGCCATTTCTATAATCAATCACATTCCATTTTACAGTCATACGGCTTCACGATAGACGTGACCATGCGGGATCAGGTTGCATCGCTAGCGGTTCGCATGCGGCGACAACTCAGCGAAGTGACCATGGTCGTGAGCAACGCCGGGGCACTCACTTGTGCGCCGCTCACACATCTCAGTACTGAGAGGATTGGGAGACTGATTGAAGTCAACTTGATGGCGCACTTTTGGGTGACTATGTTATCTATCTTTCCATATATTTTTTGTAATAATCTTTTCTGCAACTACTAACTGTTTTTTCGCAACACGAAAATAGTAGGCAACATATCTCGATTCGTAAATTCTTGTTTAAAATTTTTATACATACTTAAGTGCTTTTTAGTTGGATTCATAAAGGTTTAAAGACTGACTTGCTGCTTCTTACGACTATCTTGTTACTTACAAGTAATTTCTACAAATCCTTATCTACAGTTGATCGAAGCGTTTCTGCCAAGTATGATAGAGAAGCGTCACGGCCACATCGTGGCTATAAACTCTAGTTCTGGACTAATGCCTTGCTCCGATATGGTGCCGTATTGTGCAGCTAAATTTGGATTAAGAGGTGATGTTCCATATTTTTCATTCATTTACCTATCAAACCTCACAATACACACACAACTATACATAATATAGAACAATAAATTATTTTTTTACGTAAAATAAATATTTGTTACTTTACAATGATTTCGAAACATATACCCTCATTTCTCAATCTCGATAAAGCGCACCCAATACACAGATCAACGTAGTAAAATAACTTAAATGTGATTAAAAATATAATATAAGATTAATTTTAAAGGTCTAATGGAGTCGTTATCTGAAGAGCTACGCTTGGACACTTGGACCAAAAATATAAACACGACTTCTGTGTACTTAGCTACGGTGTCCACGGGGTTATACCCACCACCGTCTCACCGATTCACGTGGTGGTACTCGGAGATTAGTGCTAAAGAAGCCGCTAGGATCATTATTGAAGGTGTGCTTTTAAAGCAACGGAGTGAAACTCTTATTGATAAAAATCTGCGTCTTTCATTACCTATTACAATAATTTCTTCTTTGTATTCCTACAAAATGATTAATTTTAATTTAGATTTGCTTGAATACATAAACATCTACTTCTGAGCATAACATTTCATGATTTTTGGAAACTGCCTCACTACTGACTTTAACGAAGCGGAGTATATTTTTTGGAATTTTTTTTATATCAATTTTTATTAAAATAACTTCTACTAAAATAAATTATTAACCTCTATTTCAGGAATTCGTAAGAACCGCAAGTGCATCAGCATACCATCGTTCATGAAAACGTTTATTGCTATACACAACCTTATACCCTACAGAATAAGGATTATATTAACAGATTTCTTCAACTACCCACATCGAGGATGGTTTTGCTTTTGTTAAGAATAATATAGAATTTAGATACATTTGATATTTACTTCAAATTTATAGTGAGACTTATCTTTTTTACAATGTATTGTATTTTATAATGGTGTGTAATTTTTAGTTTAATAATATGTTATTTAAATAAATTGAAATATTTCTAATGTTGTTTAATATTTTACCTTATTTTGAACTACAATATTAAATTGATTTACTGTTTGATAATATAATACTTAAAGTAACATACCAGCTAAAAAATTATAAAACCTTGTATAAAATCTGATAGATTTATTGATCAGCCATTTTTGGTCCATATTCACATTAAGTTGTACCTTGTACACTTCTTAGGTTTTTCTTTGGTGTATTTAAACAGTAATTATACTGAAATTAAAATCATAAGCAGCCATGTTCATTCAGCTCAATACTATTCACAGATTGTCCGCACTTCTCGCACATAACCATTTCTGCATGATCCAACATATGTTTGTCTCGTTTCTTTTCATCATTAAACACCTTAGAGCAAACAGGACATCTGCTATTGCTGTGTAGTAGCGAATGTCGTAACAAAGTGACTCGTGTAGAGAAACATTGGCCGCAGGTTTCACAGAGATGTTTTGAGTCTTTACCGTTGGTGTGTTTGTGTACATGCTTGTGCATTTCTTTACGATTTATTGTCGAGTAACTACATACTTTGCACCTGGAAATTTAAAAAAAATTATCTAGTGACAAGAATCTTTTAAAATATCAAACAAAAAAGAAGTATGGCTTGGATTGAAGTTTGTCCAAGATAAATATACAAGACTAGCTTCCGCCCGCGACTCCGTCCGCGCGGATGTCGGTCTTCGCGTGGATGGTTTATTTCTCCATTTTGAGTAACTCTGACAATGACATCTTATAAATATCTATTGGACCCAAATACGGCTAGGCCTATAATAATACGCAACGTGTGTTCGCGGTTCTACAGAACAACGTCTATGGATAAAACTGAAAAATTAAGATTAATTTTTTTTTACGTATTTTCCCAGGATAAAAAGTATCCTATTTTACGCCCAGGATAATAAGGTATAATTATACCAAGTTTCATCGAAATCGAACCGTTAGTTTTTACGTGATGCCTGAACATACAGACAGACAGACAGACAGACAGACAGACAGACAAAAATTTTTTTAATCACATATTTGGGTTTGGTATCGATCCAGTAACACCCCCTGCTATTTATTTTTTCAATATTTTCAATGTACAGAATTGACCCTTCTACAGATTTATTATATGTATAGATATAGTTATTAAAAAAGTAAATTGAATCATAGAACAATATGCATTATAAATCAATCAGACCAATTTTGCAGATTTGGTTATATATACAAGGAGGCAATCTTAATATCCATAATACATATAACAAAATACAATACTTAATGGTAAACTAGAAAAAAATATTGTTTATACAAAAAACTTACTTATAATGACAGTTATTAGGCTTATTATGTTCCTGTTTTCTATGTTTAGTTAATGCTTCATTTCCCACAAATGTATGACCACATATATCACACATCCTTTGTTCAGCCTGCAACACATGTTTCTTTGCGTGTTTGTATAGCTGGAACCGCTCTGTGAACATTTCCTTACATTGCTTACACCTATACATAAATCCCATAGATGCTATATGATCAATGTTACAGTATTTTGTATGAGCTAATAGTTTTTCCTTATCTTCAAACTTTCTGCCACAAGTACAGGTTAAAGGGGCTGTTATATTGTGTGTTAAGAGGTGTTGAAGCATCTTCTGTTTGGAGTCAAACAGTGTGTTACAAAGCACACAAGTTCGGCTCGCACTTTCACATATACTCAAATGTTGTGATAGAGTTTCAATGCTATCCAAACTTTCCTTACAAGCAAAGCATGAGTGAAGATTATCCTTCTTAGGTTCTGATTCTTTCATCAATAATTCTTTCACTATTTCTATATCTGAGTCCAAAACATCTATGTTCATGTTAACAGATTTCTGCTTATCCTTCTTTTTTGGGCTTGTCAGTTTTGCTTTGGCCAATTTATCACCTTCCGTTCTATCTAACATATTTACTATTACAGGTATATCTTCCTTACCTAAATTGTTTAAATACTCCTCTATGTTAGATGTACTATTCAGAAATTCAAGGAGTGAATCTGAATTGTATTCAGAATCGGGAAGCGGCGTTATAAAAGTTTTAGTTTCTGTGTTTTTTCTCTTATCCTGTAAAGTGGATTCGAGCCAATCTTGCGAGCAACGCGCATTCAGTTGAAAATTATAAAAATTATTAAGCTGCGATACACAAGATTCACAAATACCTTTCGGAAGATTATCAGTTTGGCTCACAGTCATGGATAAACATGATTTAATATGTAAATGTATAATAGGATCCTCGTATATTGAAACATGTTTGGATTCTACATCTAAACAAATTCGACAATAATTTTCAAAGTTATGTTCCATTTTTAAACGGCAGTCCGTAGTGAATAATATATGGGTTTTTATATTTATTATACACAGAACTACAGTAATAAAATCAACTATAAACTAAAATAATTAACATGTAATTTAAAAAAATAAAATCGTAAATGTATTTGACGGTAGCACTTCAAAAGTTTGTTTGAATTGAATTTGAACTTTATTAATTGTCAAATGATTGTTGAACGAAATGCAGTGTGCTTAATACCAGTGCAAACTTAGCACCCCATCTATGGAATTTTGGGTCGAAAATGACCTTGATCGTTAGGTCCCCGTTAGGTCCTTTAAGGTCCACCAATTTTTTCGTTAGGTCCCCTTTAGTTTTTTTTTAAATAATTTTTTAAATTTTAGGTATAAAAAAATTACACTTTAGCACCCCATCCATAGAATTTTGGGTCAAAAATGACCTTAATCTATAGGTCTTCGTTAGGTCCTATAAGGTCCCACAATTTTTTCGTTAGGTCCCCTTTAGTTTTTTTTTAAATATTTTTTTTTTAATTTTGGGTATAAAAAAATTACACTTTAGCACCTCATCCATATCAAAATTGGCGAATTTTATCAAAATCGTATTCTTTACCGTTAGGTCCGTATAGGTCCATCATTGAAATTGTTAAATTATTTATTTTATTAAAATCTATATATTTATAAGAAAGTCGTGTTAGTTACTCCACTTATAACTCAAGAACGGCTGAACCGATTTAGCTGAAAATTGGCAGGGAGGTAGTTTAGAGCCAGGAGAAGGATATAGGATACTAAATATGTACCACGGGCGAAGCCGGGGCACTAGTTATAAAATAATTGAAACCTGCGCATGCGCCTTAGAGCATTAAGACATGCGCACATCATACATAAACAGCGCGAAATTTAAATTGGTATCGTTTCATTTATTAAATCAATAAATAAATCTATACTAGTCACGTCTGGTTCGAAAGATGAGACTGGCTTTTTATTTCGAAAATTTATTTGGCAACACTTAACAGTTAACTGTCATTAAAACCTGAGTTGTTGATGTGTCAAAGCTTGTCAAAGTGATTTTATTTTCTGCGATTTTAGCTTAGGATTTTAGTGATTTCTAATAATTGAAAACTGAGTTGAAAACATGACGAAAACTTTAAACTATGATTAATAAATTTAAAAAGAAACAATTTGAAAGAGATGTAGTTTTCAAGGAAAAACACACAGTGTGACTTGATATTTTGATACTTTTCATCTTGATTGCATTGCACATTATATGATTTGTTTAATATTATTATTATTATTTTGCATGGATGATACCAGTAATCCAGTTATAAACTATTAAAGCAACAATATAAAATTGAACGATCTGTCCGTTCAAAATGTTTAAAGACACAAAATCAGTATCTCAACGAGATTTCTTCTATGACCGAACCATGTTATTCATGTTGAAGAGCAGTACAAAAAAAACAAGATGGAATAACTGCAGAAATGGAAGAGTTAATGATGTCAGAGATAATGATAGTGATTCTTATTCTTTATTCGCGGCTGAACGCGGCTTTTAGATTTAATATGATTATATTGATTAAACAAAATTTAATTGTATTTTATTATGTTTTTTATTACTTTCACTAGCTGTTCTTTTTTTTATCTGTATCAGATAACTGTACCAGATTACATATATATAATATTATATAGATGAAGAGTTTGTAGAGGTTGTTAATCTCTCAAAAAAACAAAGCTCGTAATAATAAATTAAAGTATCAAAACTTTATTTCCAACTATAACCTAAGTTACCATTAGGTTACCTTAATATGATGATTTTTTGAATTTGCCGCCTTTTCCAGTCTTATCTTTCGTTAGCCGGACTATCACCACAGTATCACCATATTTCCTACAGTATGGCGACGAATGTACTTGTGCAGAGAAACGGAGGGGAACTGGCGGGGGGTCGGGCGACGCGGGCCGCTTAATGCAATCACGCTGAGTTTGCATTAACTATCGCGAAAGGACGACGCAGTCGTATTTTTTGTGTAATAATTTTATTATACATAGGTACTTACATATTCTATTATGGCGCGCAAAAACTGTTCCGTTTACGGATGTAAATCTACATTGAAATCCCAGAAGGAAACAATATTTCAGAAAGATTGTATTAATAATTGTATCTGTTGAATTAAAATCAAAGCTATGTATATGTTGTCCTCATTATTTTCTAATCAGATTGTACATCCCAATGCGAATGCATTACTTCTTAAATGGTATAATATACAATTAAGAACATCCAAAAATAAAGTGTCCACGTAAATAATATTTAGCAGTGCAATATCTGTAATTATATATTTATGAACAAATGATTACATCAGATTTAATAATCGCAATTATTTTGAATGTACATATGAATAAATGATTTCATCATAATATTAATAATCACAATTGTTTTATTTCCCATTTGTTGCAACCCTAGCGTATTTTCGTGTGGCAGCGTAAGTACCTACGCTGGCGGCGGCATCGCGCGACATCAAAGGCGTTTCCTTACTGTAGGAAATAATATTGTAATACTGTGCTATCACTATCATTATTATATTATACATAGTATAAAACAAAGTCGCTTTCTCTGTCCCTATGTCCCTTTGTACGCTTAAATCTTTGAAACTACGCAACGGATTTTGATGCAGTTTCTTTTAATAGATAGAGTGATTCAAGAGGAAGGTTTATATGTATAATAACATCCATTAAATAGTGGAGAAGTACTGCTATTTTTGAGGTTTCTAATGTGATGTCGTAAAAAATTACCAGCCTTACTTATAAAAACTGACTGATCTGTTGCATAAACACCTCTCAGTTAAATAACTCTCAACTCCTTAAACAATGATTAAAATAATCTTAGGTACTTATAAACCTATCTCAGCAGTCTCTCAACTAAGTTACGTCAATATATGTATTTTTTTCTAGTAACATTATCGAAATAAAACCCGCTATTCACGTAAAACTTGACTAAAAATGTACTTTTTGACAAATATGAATGGTAGACTTTATTTTGTATGACGTTTAACTGACAGGATATTGATAACTTTCAAATTTCAAACATTTGTACAGATTTGAGATTTTTGATAAATTCAAATTCAGTTTTAATTTAAAATGAGTTCAATGATCAATAAACGTTCTCGTTCGACGAATTGGAGTGAGGAGGATAAGGTACGTAATGTACACAAGAAATCTAATAGAATGTACTTATTTCCTTACATGTTTTAATGCTTATTAATAAATATATATTGCTCTTTAGAAAGTGCTTCGAAAATAATTAGTGCTCGAGCGAGCACATATTATATTAGAGAATAAGGATACGTCGACTAATACAAATACAGCAAAAAAACTTGCATGGGAAGATGTTTTGTCTTGGTTATTTTAGTTTTACTTATTCTAACAGTTTCTTGTATTTAATAAATTGTTACAGTGTAATAACATTATTATTGTATTTATATTTCAGTTATAATATCATTTCACTCCATAAAAGGGACTTAAGCCAAATACAAAATCAGTGGAGGAATTTGAAGAAAGCTAAGGCTTCGGAACACAAATTTAGAACGGCAAGAAACATGACAGGCGGGGGACCTCCGCCACCAAGTCCTCCGCCTGAAGATCAAGAGCTTATAGCAGCTCTTCCTAATGAGTTTGTGGTTGATAACAATCCTTTCGATAGCGATGCAACACATGGCCAACAGGTTTATATTTTTTACATTTTCTACTGCTATTATTCCTTAATTTGGAATATCCATTAAGGGATAATAGCGCTATGCATATATAGTTTTTTATTGTGAGATTGAGTAATTATATTTTATATATTTATAGGAAGTTACTAAGGAGTCTGCTGATGATACATTGAAATTGAATGAAAATGATGAAAGCACTGCACATGCATAGGTAATCATATTATATAATAATTTGTATAATATTTTTATCAGTTATGTTATACAAAAATATCAGTATTATAAATAAAATTTATATTATTTTAAAATAATTATTATTTTTTTATTTTTAGCCTGAATTGCCAAATTTCTCCACTGAATTGCCACGTATAAATCCTACACATCATATTTTCAAAGCTAAACCAAAAAAAACGTAAGTATGTAATGTTGAAAATAGAATTTCATGAAATTTCCTGTGCTTATTGTTCAGCTGTGATTTATGTGAAATAATGTTTAATGTTTATGTTATTTTTACAGTGGGAAATCAAATTCCAATTACGAGCATCAATTATTCCTCCTTGCAAAAAAAAGCAGGGAGGAATTAATGAAGCAACAACAAGAGTTGCATCTATTAAGAATAGAGCAAGAGAGGGAGCTTCACCTATTAAGAATAGAACAAGAGAGGGAGCTTCACGAGAAGAAGCTCCAAATACTTGCATTAGAGGAGGAATATTTAAAAAAAATAAATTTTGAAAAATAATAAAATATGGTTTTTATTGATTAAAATAAGTTTCAATATAAATGGCCCTGTTTATATTTTCGTCTTCATCTTCTATATTATCAGGGATAGTTGGATCGATTAATAATTGATTTTCAAGGCCTGAAGGATCTAGAAAAATACAAAATAAAGAATTAAAATATGCTTATTTTTTATGTATTGGCATTATTAAATATACTTTGTTTACATATTAGTTTGCACAAATACCTTGATTTAAAATAGACTCATTAAAGAGTATTGCTAAATTGTGCAAAACTGCACAAGCAACAATAGTGGTCTTGATCACTTGCAGAGACCCTCGCATTGTTTCGTTGAGTATGCGGAATCTTTGCTTCCACACCCCAAAGCAACGCTCTACAGTATTCCTCGTTCGTATGTGACTCAGGTTGTACCTTTCTTCTGCCTGTGTCCTTGGTCTTAATATTGGTGTTAGAAGATGCGAAGTACAAGGATACCCGCTATCTCCAATCAGCTTCCCATGAAATTCATTCTCCTCAAACCTCCGCTTTATTGAGCTTTCTCTATATATGCGGGAATCATGTGTACTTCCTCTCCAGTGACACACAATATCGCAGATTTTAAGGTCAGAGTCACATACTACCTGTAATTATTGTCATCAATATTATTATAAATTAGAAACACATAATAGCACACATAACAATGAAAATTTATTACTTTAAATACACTATGATCAAACTAAAATGTTATTGTACAATGTTCATACTTGAGTGTTAATGGAGTAATGTCCCTTCCTATTAACATAGTACTGTCCAGCCTCTCCACTCACTTTGCGTATCTTAATATGAGTGCAATCTATTGCACCAATGATACGCTTCATCCCGCATATTATGGCCTCAAATTTCCTAATTGCTTTGGCTTCCTCGGTTGAGTTCGACGGCATATTAATATAACGCGAACTTTTAGAAGCTAACGCAATAGCAACATTTCGGGACAAACGGGAAAGTGTCTGTTGACTCATTCTGTGAATGTCAGCACAATCTTCTTGGATCTGTAATGTAATAGATCGTTATACAGGCTTTTCTATTGTATATATCCAAAACTAGAGCACAAGTCACATCTACCTCATGCCGGCCCCAATATCGAATAACTGCCATCACTTGCAGTTCCACTGGAATACCGCCCCCTCGAGTGTCCACGCGAAGGTCATCCCGAATCAAATTAATGATTTGTTGCATGTTATTCTTTCCGAATCTATACCTCGACCGTAGTGTGGCCCTGTGGCCGCTACAAAAAATATATTGACACCATAGATTGACACTAATACCAGGTTATTTTAATTCTAGGTTGAAAAGTAGGTTTTTAATAAATAAGCACTCTCAGAACAATAGATTTATTTAATAAATGAAACGATACCATTTTAAATTTCGCGCTGTTTATGTATGATGTGCGCATGCCTTAATGCTCTAAGGCGCATGCGCAGGTTTTTATTATTTTATAATTTTAATAAAATAAATAATTCAACAATTTCAATGATGAGCCCATACGGACCTAACGGTAAAGAATACGATTTTGATAAAATTTGCCAATTTTGCTATGGATGGGGTGCTAAAGTGTAACTTTTTTATACCTAAAATTAAAAAAAAATTATTTAAAAAAAAACTAAAGGGGACCTAACGAAAAAACTGTGGGACCTTATAGGACCTAACGGAGACCTATCGATTGAGGTCATTTTTGACCCAAAATTCTATGGATGGGGTGCTAAAGTGCATTTTTTTTTATACCTAAAATTTAAAAAATTATTTAAAAAAAAACTAAAGGGGACCTAACGAAAAAATTGTGGGACCTTAAAGGACCTAACGGGGACCTAACGATCAAGGTCATTTTCGACCCAAAATTCCATTGATGGGGTGCTAAGTTTGCACTGGTGTGCTTAATTTCTTTTATAATTAATAATAAAATATCTGAAGTTAAAAATTCTAATACATCGAAGATTACAAAAATTAATGCTATAAATATATTTACTCTCGTTTCTCGTAGTACACGAACAAATATACTTACTTATTTAAATAATAAGACATGTTCATAGTGTATCACAATTTTTGAACGAAAAGTTATCATTGACATTGTCAAATGTCATATGTCATGTCATTTTTGAATTTTTTATTTCCATTCCGCAGAATTCAATCTTTCGGTGCAGTGGCGTTTTATGTGGGTAGTAAATATTTTATTAAAAATACGGATAAGTCCTATTTTATATAATTTAGAACTCCAGTTACAAGATCGAGAATACAGTTAGATATATAAATGTGACGGGATAATTTACGTTTTGAAATAAAGAAGCAGTTGATACTGCGCCACAATATAAAAATGACCACAACAAATGAGAATACGGGTATGGAGGCCGAAGAATCGCTCTTATATTCAGCACGCCATGGTGAGATATCTGTGGTCAAGGCCCTTTTAGAAGCGAAGAAAGAGGGAAAACTGACTCTAAACATTAATTGCAAAGGTACAATTTTTTAACAGAACCTGTTTATTTACATTCAATACTTGTTTAAGCTTTGTAATGTTATGATTATGCATGAATGTGAAATATGCTTTCAATTATTCACATTCTATGTGTTTTTTTATACAAGTTCATGCTTCATTTTATTTTATTTCTTTGTATTGAATGTAATATAATATGTTATTTGTCTGTACAGTCTAGATTCTAGCCAATATATTATTTTAACATAATCATTAAGGAAATCCGTTTAAATATTGCACGCCTCATAAGCGAAGCGTTGAGGTGGGTACTACTGTCACTTCGCGCAAAACATCTGATTTTTCAAACTTAAAATGTCTTTATGTATCATACATTGCACTTGTAAGATAATACATACACACACATATTAAGAAAAAACACTATTTTTAACATTCATGATATTTTTGATGTCATTTTTGTTATTTAAACTAGTTAAAAAACAGTTTAAAAAAGTTCTGTCTTGGACGTCCGTGTGTCTGTATGTGCGGATCCTTTTTCTTGTTAACACGATAGCGACCGAAATACTTTACTAATCGAGTCTTTTTTTTTCTCTTACGCTTGAGTATGCTCAGGAATAGAACCCTTTCATTTTTCAGGGTCTGATTCGATGTGGTTTAATTGTTATTAAATAAACAAAAATAATAATTAATAAATATTTATTAAAAAAAAATTATGAGGCGTGCACTTTTGGATTTTCCAAATTATTTATATATTTCTTATTCTTATAAGTAAAATGGAATGGATAAACAAAAAACAACAGTAATATTCATTATCTTGAAACTGAGACATAATTAACTATGTATGAATGATATTATCTTGAAATATAGTACTTTATACTTAAGTATAGTATTATTTTTAACATTGGTTTCATTGTATTAGCACAATATAAATGTAATTTTAATTTTTAATATTGTTAGATGGTTTATAATTCTATAAAACATAATCTAAAAAATATATTAAATATTAAGCATATATTATAAAACATATAGTTATGTGGTACCTATAGAGTTTGCATTTACTATATGAATAATTTAAATATACATACATATATCCTTATTTCTATAGGTAAAAGCAAGACCAACCTAGGATGGACACCGCTTCACTTGGCAACATATTTCGCGCACAAAGAAGTAGCGGAAGCCCTGCTAGCTGCTGGGGCTGATGTGGACGAAGTTAACGAGAATGGGGACACTGCACTGCACAAAGCATCGTTTATAGGGAATGAAGTGAGTATGGTATAGCTATTGTAGTAACTATGTGTAGATTAGAGTAAAAATAGCAAATTGAAATTTAGTTTAATAATTGATTTGCTATCACAATATGTTGTATAAAATACCTTGATTTGTGAAATTGCTGCTTTTTTAATACTCAAATTCTTAAGAAGAAAAACTTAAGCATGTATTTTATTATTTATCATGATTTAGAAGGGTGTGTCAGAATAAATAAGTTGATACCAATGAAACAGAATTTATAAATAACTAGCTGTGACGCGCGGTTTCACCCGCATTACTCCGCTCCTGTTGGTCTTAGCATGATGATATATAGCCTATATTACTCGTGGATAATGTAGCTTTCAAATGATGAAAGAATTTTTAAAATCGGTCCAGTAGTTTATGAGCCTATTCATTACAATCAAACAAACAAACAAAGTTTTCCTTTTTATAATATTAGTGTAGATTACCAAATAAGTATATTGCACGCCTCATAAGCGAAGCGTTGAGGTGGGTACTACTGTCACTTCGCGCAAAACATCTGATTTTTCAAACTTAAAATGTCTTTATGTATCATACATTGCACTTGTAAGATAATACATACACACACATATAAAGAAAAAACACTATTTTTAACGTTCATGATACGTTCCGAAATACTTTACTAATCGAGTCTTTTTTTTTCTCTTACGCTTGAGTATGCTCAGGAATAGAACCCTTTCATTTTTCAGGGTCTGATTCGATGTGGTTTAATTGTTATTAAATAAACAAAAATAATAATTAATAAATATTTATTAAAAAAAATTATGAGGCGTGCACTTTTGGATTTTCCAAATTTTTTTTAGAGTTTATAGTGGTTTTGTTGTGTTGTGACAAAGTGGCTGTCTCATAAATCCTAAACACGTTTTCACACGCGTGGCTCCTCTCCTGCTGGTCTTAGCGTAATGATATATAGCTTATAGCCTTCCTTAATAAATGGGCTATCTAACACGGAAAGAATTTTTCAAATCGTTCCTGAGATTAGCACATTCAAACAAACACTCTTCAGCTTTATAATATCAGTATTTTGTATTAATTATGGATGTGAGTCAGCCCACAATTATTTGACATGAGAAATGTTATATCGTCACACATTTTTATGTTAATGTCGTATAATAGCCAATTTATTCAGAATTTATCTTACAGCTTGGTATAATAAAGTATTTATTAAGATAAGTTAAAAGAAAACATGTGGTTATTAGTATACAAAAAGCGGAATTTTGTAATTCATATTTTATTTCCAGTTATTATCTGTAAAAACCTTTAGGGTAACGTAGGATCCCATACTACCTTATGGATCTTGAAGTCAAAATATTCTCGTAATTGGCTCGTGAATATTTTTTTTTTCATAATGTTGCAAAAGCTATCTTGCATACATTGCAGTATAGTTTGCATAATAGACGTCTCTAACGACACTTCACAAGCAACAACTGCTTCTGAGCGTGCCAAAGAAATCTTTGCATACGACAAAAACTTATATCTATCTTTAAGTATATCTTTACTAATACTACTAGTGGTCCGCCCCGGCTTCGCCCGTGGTACCTACATGTTTAAACTATCCTCTCTCTCAAGTTGGATCGAACTGCACATGGTATGCGAATTTTATTAATAATCGGTTAAGTGGTTTAGGAGTCCATTGAGGACAAACATTGTGACACGAGATTTATATATATTAAGATAAAGCCGAAGGGCTAAATTTTTTGTCAACTCAAATCTTAGAAACTAGTTTGAATAATATTAAATTGTTTTTTTTCTATTTGATAGTCTATTTGCCCGCGATAGGCAATATAACATCACGCTACAACAAATACGTATAGATGATTAAAATTTATAGAAGCTTCTAGCCAACATAACTTCGATACAATCAGAGATATATCTATAAAACATATCTCCATTTCACACATTCCAGGACCTAGTGATCCTTCTCTTGAACCACCAAGCTGACGTAAACATAATGAACGGGGAAGGCAAAACACCCGTGGACGTGTGTAAAACCCAAGATGTGCAACGCTTGCTCGAAGCCGCGGATCGCGCGATGCGATATGAACGTGAGAGGAAATTACTTAACGCAGCTAAGGAGGGAAGGGTCGATGAGCTGCAGGAATTGGTGAGTTGACGGGCTTAGGTTGCTTTTTCCACCAATAATGTGCAAGGATGTGTTCGTTCAGTTTGAAGTTTGAAGCGTTTAGCGTTTGAACTCAAACTCAAACATTTATTTATTCAATTAGACTTCTTTAGGAGCACTTTTGAAACGTCATTAGGTATATATTTTTAACATTTACCACCGATTCGGAAAGCAGTATCTACGGAGAAGAATTGGCAAGAAACTACATAGTTGCTCTTTTGAAGCGATACTATTGGTTCTTTACAAACGTAGTCCTCGCTACACATCCTCGTTACATTATTGGTTGAATAGCACCCTTAAACCGGGTTTTTTGAAGTGAAACTTTAGACGTGGTTAGACTGAGAGTAAAATTTCAAGGTCGCATCATGGCAATATTGTCACGTCATGAAGTAAGGCGACGATTTAAATATCTTTTAATCATGTGAAAGAAGTTTAACTTCTGACGAACGTTCTTTTTTTGTTAGGTATGGGTAATGGATAAAGGGATAGTAATAAAACACCGCATGGGTAAAGGGTCAATAATATGATTTTAAAACATTCTTGTTAGTAGTTTACAATCACCCCTATTCACAATTACGCACCCTTACTATATTTTGATTTCAGTTATATTATTGATAGACGTCAATATGGAATCAGGATATCCAGAATTCCATTGGTAAAAATGTTGACATCCATCAGTACACGTTCAATAAATACCACGATACATTAGCATTCATTGGCAGAACACTGTAAATACTTTACATGTAGGTAAAAGACGCCAACTACGTAAATCTTTAATTTCAGTTTTAATTGACACTTGACCCAGATTAAATTTACATGTCTCCCGGAATTTTAAGTTGATTACCACGTAGGTACTAATGTCAATATACTAGTGGCAATATGATAGGTACTCAGGTAATTAATAATTAATAATTAACTCCTGTTGCGAGTGAGCTAGGTGTAATCTGTTTTATGCGTGAGAGTGCAGACGCTATTTTAAAATAAAATATTGCTTATATTTAAGCTTACTATCCTGCCAATAAATTGAATGCCTATCGGTATTTTAAAATATTATATTCCTGGAGTGTCTTTTTCATACTCTATTGCTTGTTCTTGCTCTAAAAACTTTATTTTTATTTTACGGTTAACACGATACGCTTTTTTTTTAATATAATAATTTTTTTTACTCACACTATTATTAATTTATATTCATTGAAATTTTTAACACTATTTTCTTATTGTTTTTGAATCGCTACAATATAATATTACTCATATTTAATATTAATCTTAGTCATTCGGACCCCTCGAAAGATCGAGTTTGTTCTACTTTTTGCATTGAAGTGTCTAAAATCACACTTTATTTCCCGAGGATTTCTTCAACACCTTAAACTTAACCTGATACATTTCAACACAATTGAATACTAATTATGCACAAGCGTAATCAGATTTCAATACTACCCACATATACCGTTAAGAAACTATAAAACTAAGTCAATAACATGATCACACTTAATGACCTTTACTCAACCACAAAAGTATCTATTTACGTAATAGGAAGTATTATACAGATAGCAACTATTTAAACATCTCATTAATAACACGTTTGAGGTTTCATATATTAATTTATTTATAAATTAGTTATGCAAATGATTCATTTTACGCGTACGTTTTATTGATTTAATGTGGGATGTAGGTCAGTTTATATAGTTTTTTGCTATAATAGTTAATGTGTATCGTAGAAAAAAACATCGTGAATGAATTTTTTCAAATATCATGTTGTTTTGCCATTTTTTTTACGCGAATCTGCTAAAATTATTGTCATCCTTGTTGCAGTGCCGTTATGATTATTTTATTCAACTATGGAAGCTTTTACTTTACATTAGCAATAGTTAGCATATTTCTGTTTTATAAGGTTTTACATATTAATATGAAATCAACGAGAATGTTATCTTTATTGCACGCCTCATAAGCGAAGCGTTGAGGTGGGTACTACTGTCACTTCGCGCAAAACATCTGATTTTTCAAACTTAAAATGTATTTATGTATCATACATTGCACTTGTAAGATAATACATACACACACATATTAAGAAAAAACACTATTTTTAACGTTCATGATATTTTTGATGTCATTTTTGTTATTTAAACTAGTTAAAAAACAGTTTAAAAAAGTTCTGTCTTGGACGTCCGTGTGTCTGTATGTGCGGATCCTTTTTCTTGTTAACACGATAGCGACCGAAATACTTTACTAATCGAGTCTTTTTTTTTCTCTTACGCTTGAGTATGCTCAGGAATAGAACCCTTTCATTTTTCAGGGTCTGATTCGATGTGGTTTAATTGTTATTAAATAAACAAAAATAATAATTAATAAATATTTATTAAAAAAAAATTATGAGGCGTGCACTTTTGGATTTTCCAAATTATTTAATTTTTATCAAAACTTTCTTAATTTTTATGTCTTAGTAACTCTTATCTATCTCATTATAACTAGAATATAATTATACTAAGGGAATTCGTTAAATATTATATAAGTAATGCTAAATATTCAACATATTTCTACACTACATCTGATTTGATTTGGAAACAAAATAAAATAACGATGACAAAATATGATGTAATAATATGTAAAATACGTTCTTTGGTTACTCTTATGTGGGCAAGGCATGGTGATAAAATATCTTCTTGTATAACTAATGAATGCTTTTAAAACTTGTATAAATATATCGAAGGTATAAATAACTAAGGTTATTTTCATTTTAATGTTATATATTCTTTCGTCATAGAAAAATACGGTTTAAACTGTGACCTGTAATTTCATTTATCAAGTACAAATGAAATAAAAAGGCTTGGTTCATCAGTTTTCCATTAGTCGGGACGAAACATACATTGAACTAACTTGCTTTTTAACACAAAATCTTCCAAACAAACAATATCTATTAAGACAATATGTAGAGGAGGACTCTTAAATACGTGCATACTATAAAACGACCCACACGTCCACCTATATACAGAATTTTATTTATAACACATAAAAAATAGTTCCTTTTACGCACGGCAGGGGCGCTTTTCAAATTTCCATACAAGCATTTCTATGGAAATTTTATAAAAGAAGACAATACGAATACCTACTTCGATGATAGTTTTCCTCGAGCTTCAAAAACTACTATTTCACAATGTATTCTTTTTAATCCCTCAGTCCCCGGAATCACAGACACAATAGAAAATCTATTGTGTCGTGGCACGATCGGGCCGTTCGGCACTCAATGGGTTAATTAGTATTTAAATCAACAAATTTTATGAACCTTTTCATTTTAAGTTGTTTTTCAGTTAAGCGGCTCCAATCCCCCAAATATAAACTGCGTGGACGCACAAGGCAACTCCTGTCTACATTGTGTTGCATATAGAGGCCATGCGAGATTGGCTGTGCTTTTGTTACAAAACGGAATTGACACTACTTTGAGGAATAATAGTGGTAAGTGAATATGCAAATGAGCAATGGATCTACAAATAGTCATGCGAATAACTTGTCTTATTCGCATATGCATATTTAGAATCCGTCCAATAGTTTTTGATAGTTACCAACATACATCAATTTATGCTTTCGAATTTATAATACATATTATTAGGATATTTTTTCCAATGTTTTTCCCTTAACAATTTAATCAACTACCTTACATTGAAAATACAGTAAATTTTATCAAAATCAATTACAATTTTCAATTAATAATAGTTGTTTCTATAATTTTGCTCTTTAGATGGGATACAAATGTGTCATTACATTTTTTTTTCATGTATAAATGATTTTTTTTAACATCTCATGTTTACAAAATTATGATTTAAATATTTTATTATATTCCAGGTCGCCTAGCAATAGATCTGGCGAAAGACAACGAAATGCGCGAAGTTTTAAGCGTCCGACCGGTGCAAAAGTTACAACGTACTGCGGCCCGCTTCGAAGGACCATTGCTCAAACGGTCTAGGTTTCTGGGATGGAGACCCGTTTGGGTATGTATTTAATTATTATTTTAATTAAAGTTAAAGAAGAAGTTTATTTTCATACTGAAATTATGAAATAATTGTTTCGTGATATAAACAGTTGTGTTTTTGATGGTTTTTGATCGAATATATGCATCATATATTATGATGTGATGTAGGTGGGGTATATCTTTATATTTATATAGGAATATATTATATTATATATATTATATTTTAGGAATTACCATTGGAAGGATGTATTTAACATCATTTTTAAGCTTCGTTACTCATCTAGAACATTTTTTTGCACAATAATTGCTTTGATAAATTTTAGAATAAAGTATCAGAGTTAAAGTATCATATTTCCTAGAATTCATCATTATTCAAAAAAAAAGAGTAAATATGATATTTGAATTTATTTACCTTTATCACAGGCGGTATTACAACGCGGTGTGCTCCTGTACTACGGATCGCGCGCAGAAGCAGCACGCGAAGGTGGTCGGTGGCGGGACCGCAAGTATGTGGATGCTGCTAAGATCACCGCGCCTGATACCGAACCTGCGCTCATTGTCGTGGCTTTCAGGTGAGAAATTATAACACACGCTTATGTTAGTCGCTTATACTATTATTGATTTTGATTTACGCTCGCACTTGACCAATTTTTTACGCGCGTTTAGCGTGTATGTTTGTGCGTACATCAAACATTAGACTCGACTTTGACGCTTAAACAGGCGCTTGAATTCAAACTCTGCACATTACACACTTATCAAAGTTTGGTGACAATGCAATAATTTATATTTTTAAAGCGTCTTTTTTTAACTATGTAAATTTATGTTTCATAAAATCATTCTGCATTTAACATTTTGACCTCTATATTATTGCTAATTGAATAAATGTTTCTTTAATATGTTCGCATTCATCGTGATGGCGTTCAGTGATGGTGAGTCGCATCGGCTAGCGGTCCAGCCGGGCGACAGTATTAGTGCGTGTAGACAGGTGGGGAATATATTATTATAGTGAAAAATGTTTTATGATTTTATGTGCCCTAATAGGAAGGATATGGTTGAATTAACTGTTTATCGTAGAAAAGGTGAATTGAAATATGTGGATTCATATTTTACATCAAAAATGTATATTTTTATAAAAAAAATTGTATTCAGTACCTAATTATTTTTTATAACGTTTCCCGCGGGATTTGAGTTTGTTAAATATGTTATTTGTTGCTTTTTTGTAATAGTTAAACTCAAGCAACTTGAACTTGATTTATTTTGAAGATTTGCCTATATATTTTTAAGCCTAAAATCCTTAATTTTAAAACCCGAAACCTCAGACAGTTTTAAGCGTGTATTAACTTTTTTTAGTCATGGATAACAGCGTTTAAAGAGCATATAGCATATTCCGGACACTATCTGTGGGCGGGAGTCACACCGGATTCAGCCAAGGAGGCCACAGAGGATCTGGAGGACGAATGTAAACCACTTGGTAAGTAATTCATTGTTCGCTGTGCTGGTTATATTAAGTGTGGTATTAATATGGTAGTTGGTTGAAAAGACAGAACTAATATTGATGTTAAATGTTAAGTTAAAAGGCAAAGAATGTAAAAAGTGGCCTTTCGGTTAATAAAGTAGAACAATAAATCTCTAGTTCTTTAACTTTGTTGAACGAAACATGCAAATATGTGAAAGAAAGAAATTTTATATCACTACAAACTAGATTTCATGGTCATTTTTGAAGTGAAACTTCTTTAGGCGCATTGAGAGTAAAATTTCAAGGTCGCGTCATGCAGTTCGAGCCACGAAGATTTTGATATCTTTGAATCTTCCCAAAGAAGTTTTACTTCTGACAGGTGTGCTCGGCACACATGCTCTTTTTTAAATTGTTTATTAAGGGAATATCCGTTCCAATAAACCTTGCAACAAATTATACTCCATTATTTGTATATAATTCAAGATGTACATAAACTTCCAGGCTCAATGCAAGACGCGTTAACAACAGCCACAAACAACTTGGCGCTCTTGGACACGCAGCTTCGAGAATGTTCCGCCATATTGGCTGCTTTGGACAAAACGCCGCAAGGACATTCGTTGCTACATTCGGCTTATATGGTGAGGAGATAGTCACTGATATTTTTATTAATAACTCAGGCCCCGGAATCACAGACACAATAGAAAATCTATTGTGTCGTGGCCCGATCGGGCCGTTCGGGGCTCAATAGGTTAATAGAAATAAGGTTAAAATATCTGTTATATCAAAATATTAGCTTGTTCAATGCATTGTAAAGAATAGGTATTTTATATCACGGTTATAATTATTAGAGATTTTCTGTCTTCTTTTTTGATCCGCCTCATTAAGCTGGGAGAGAATATCTTTGTCCGGTAGTTTTTGTTATGCAAAGTAATTTGGTATGATTTACAAGAGTCACATCAATGAACGTAATATCTGATCTCTTTTGCGATGGTCCCTCGAGCCGGATTTATCTGTCTCATCGTTTCTTTGTATAAGATTTATTCTTAATTTATGTGAGATAGGATAAATTATCTAAATTAAAATATTAAAGTTTATAATGAAAAATATTAAGAAATATTTCATAACTAGATTATATTTAGTCTGTGTTTTCTATTAAGAATCAACGAATATGTTATCTGTATATCTATGATTATCTATGACAGATTACTTTGTGTTTCGGTTGAAATAAGAAATATAAGATTGTATTTTTTCACCGGTATATGGGTAATAAATTAATTGGGCTAATTTGGCGTTTTTATTTACATCATACCCACATTTGACTGACCAGTTGGATCGGTCGGTAGTGGCCCTGCCTTCCAAGCCAGAGGTCGTGGGTTCGATTCCCACCCGGGGCAAATATTTGTGTGATGAACATAGATGTTTGCTCTGTGTCTGGGTGTTACATAAATTATATATGTTTATATTATTTAAAACAGCTAGAAGTCCGCCCCGGCTTCGCCCGTGGTACATATTTCGCAATAAAAGGTAGCCTATGTCCTTTCTCGGGTATCAAAATATCTCCATACCAAATTTCATGCAAATTGGTTCAGTAGTTTAGGCGTGATTGAGTAACAGACATACAGACAGAGTTACTTTCGCATTTATAATATTAGTATGGATTATATATGTTTATCAGCCATTTGGTTTCCATAACACAAGCGAAAGCTTAGTATGGGATCGTGCCGTGCGTGAAAATTGTCCTGAAATATTTATTTATTTATTTGTTAATTGATTGATGTGTTTTGCAGCGGTTTCAACACGCATGCGGTACTGGACAAACAGCTCTGGGCGCACTACGTCACTGCGCCGCGTTGGTTGCACAAGCGCGGGACAGAGACGCCGCAGCACTCGCTAGAGAGGTACGTGTCTATATCGCTCTACCACTCTCCTTCTCACTAAACACACATATATATTACACAACACTAGATTTGAACCCGCGGCTTCGCCCGCGTTTTCAAAGGAAAACCCGCATAGTTCCCGTTCCCGTGGGATTTCCGGGATAAAACCTATCCTATGTGTTAATCCAAGTTACTCTCTATGTGTGTACTAAATTTCATTGTTATCGGTTCAGTAGAATTTGTATGAAATAGTAAACATATACACAAACACACACACACATACATCCAAACACAAACTTTCGCGTTTATAATATTATAGGATACAGATACAACCAGCAGGGAAACTTCGTATAACACGTTCGAAATGGCTCACGCACATAGGAAACGTGTTTACGAGAATCGTAAGGGTATTTTTATATCTGTCAATTGTCATAATAGCCTTACGATTCCCGTAAACACGCTTCCTATGTGCGTGAGCCATTTCGAACGTGTTATACGAAGTTTCCCTACTGGTTGTATCAGTATATTGTGATATATATGTATGCCAGCTCTCCCACTCTATATGTTCTCCATAGAACTATGTCATCTCCCGACTCTCATTCTATCTGCTCGCCATAGAGGTGCTGTTTCCTGATCTATCTATCCAAATAAATTTCTATGTTATTGTTTGTATACACTATGACTTACAAACCAACCAACCCGTTAGGACAAAACATACGTTTTTAGAAAATCTCTCTCTCTAAGAGTATGTATTATCACTATTCCATTTCAAGAATAAAGATATTTATGCAATATTTTTTTTTGGTTCACAAATTGGAATCGACACAAACAGCCTTACAAACTATTTACTAAACAAACATTTGCGGTGTAATTCCTAAATTAGTGAGCACATCGTGCTTAGTGAAACTACTTATACTAACAGATAATAGACAAAATACACTTTAAATAATTTAACAAAATACACTTTTAATAATTTAACAAAATACACTTTTAATAATTTAACAAAATACACTTTTAATAATATTCAGGATTGATGCTCATTATATTTTTATAAACACAGGTAGAACGTAACAGAGTGCTAGAGGAAGCATTAGCGGCGCTGGCTCGAACGCACCACGCTTTAGAGATGTCGGTAGCAGAAGAATTGACTAAAGTAAGTGCACATTTTTAAATTGGGTAAATGAATATTTTTTTGTGAATGAATGAATTTACTTTTCTCAATCAATTCTTATATTTGTTATTTTTTAGCATTATAAAAAAATACAAAATTTTTCAACAACATAAAATATTCCAACAAATGGAAAATGTTTTGGTGACAAATGACACTTTTGCAACGAAACTTACAATCAAGCAAATATTTTTGATTATATTATCATGAGCATGAATTATAAATTTCTAGTATTGTTATATTGTGTAGCAATTTGGTTGCAAATTGCAATGTAAGTAGGCACTTATTGTTCCAGAGCAAAAGAAAGAAAAAGACGCCTCGTTCGCACAACGAGTCAAAGGAAAACTTCTTCGACGTGTATGACGGTACGTAAATATGAAACGATCAAATTAACTATATATATTACACCGAAAAGATCTACAAAATACATACAAAAAGCATGTCATTGAAATATTCTAGAGTCTAGACATTGACATTGTTTCGTGTCTTTTCTCACTTCCCTCTTTTGCCTTATCGTGTGAGAACATAATGTGTTCTTTTGGTGTATTAAAAGTTCACTTAATGCTTGCAACAAAGAAATAATTCAATATCAATACACCATAACACAAAATATAATATGTATGTATAATCACTTTGAAGGTTTTATTATTTATTAAAATTCTCGCAGAATCTTCAGAAGAAGACGATACACTAGTGACAGCTGGTCTTTCGAGCCCTTTGGGTGCATTAAGTCCGTGGGGCAGCAGTCCGGATCTCATGCGACGTACTCCGATTGGCAGTGATAGTGGTGAGCAGACAGACATACAGAAATATATTTATGGGAATAAAGGATGAAATCAATTTAGAATACCATCTAGTGTTGTGTCTACTATAATAACTTCATATTTTTCTTGAAAATTTCAGAACGAATTTTTAAATCTTCTCTGTAATATCATATTGTAAACTAAGCTACAAGTTAAGAAATGTATTAAATCGTTAAAATATGTGTCACGGATAGCAGCAAAAGCTGCCTAAATTACAGCCTATCTTAGTACCGTTCTGCTCGTATGCCTGTCTATATAATAAAACATAAGCTTCGTAAATATTGGTTTTGCTGGTAGTCCCTTTCGTGAAATTGAGCAGCTTAGCTATTACCACAATAAAGCTATATTTCTAAATAATAAATAAACAAAAATTTCTAACCAGGTGACATAACACCAACAAACGAGCCAGCCGACTACGACCACCGTCTCTCCGGGTCCTTCACATCGGGGTCTCCACAGTCACTACACACTGCGATAAGTCCAGCAAGTTCAAGGGGCACTTTGGTATCGCAAGGCGGACACGTGTATAGAAACGCTAGGTCGCATAGGAAGAATACTACTCCAAGGTTTGTATTGCAAAAACATAGGAAAAAATATCCTATAAGACCAAAAGAAATAGTCCATCGTCAACTTTACGGGAATGTGTGGTAAAGTAAGGCATAAGGTAGAATTTGATATTTTTGGATTTATGGCATTCAAATGCTTTATAAATATAAATTTATAAAGTGTAAAAAAAAACGATCACGAGGTGGGACTCGAACCCGCATCCTATCTCGCCACCCGTGACTCATAAATTTATAAGGTATATAAGTAATCATAGCTATAAACTGCTATCAATCTTGTTAGTTCTATAGGCGCAAAGGAAGAATACTACTCCAAGGTTTGTATCCTATGAAAAAATGTTTTTGACGCATCAGTCCAAAGAAAATGGTCCATGAGCAACTTTTCTGGCTAAGAGACCTAATAAGACATAGTAGGTACTGCTGCATACTGGAACGCAAGATCGTATAGGAAGAATACTGTTCCAAGGTTTGTATTGCTAATAGTCAGAATTATATAGCATATGGAGTTATCCCATGTCAATGATGAAAGCACTACTAGATTAACAGGTTTGTTAAGTTACATAGGAAGATTATTGCTCCGAGGTTTGTATTGCTTTTAGTGTAGTAAGGAGCTATAGCTACAAACTGCCATCAATCCTGCCAGCTCTAAAAGGGCATGGGAATAAAAACGCTCTGAAGTTTGTATCGTTGGTGAAAGTTTTATTGGCTTATGAGTCTAGAAGAAATGGTCCATAGTCAGCACTTCTGGAATACATGGTCGAGTAACAAGAGTATTTTACCTTTACTAAAGTTTACAAAGTCATAAAGGCGGTATAGATAAAAACAGCTACAGGTTTGTATCTCCTTTAGCCTTATATTTTAATCATAAATACTTGTAAAACTTTACATGAATAAAAAAGCTTTGGAGACAAGAGAAATTTATAATGGTTGCAGCCCAGGGACATCGCTTATGGTTAACAATAATTAGCTTTCGGCATATTATTACGATTCCTAAACGCCAATTATTTTATTTTATTTAATAAAAGCATTTATTAAAGAAGGATTTCACAAAGTTGCTCAAGTTTGTATTGTTATTAGCCCAATAGAAAAATTGTCCAAACATAACTAATTTTTATAACCTTCCAAGACTGGGTCCGATTGAATATTGCTTATGGTAAGAACGTAAGGCTTTATCATTGTAAATATATCAGTGGGTAAAAAACTAAATGCAAATCCTAATGTATTTAATTTAGTAACTGGGTATTATATAGGTTTAACAATCGGATTATAAAAAATACGTATTATCCCTACTAATCCCTACTAATATTATAAATGCGGAAGTAACTGTCTCTCTGTTACGCTTTCCCGCTTAATTCTCTCAACCGATTTTGATGAAATTTGGCACAGACAATCTTTAGACCCTAAGAAAGAACCTTTTATCCTCTTTTATCAAAACACCACGCGGGCGGAAGCTAATTAAAACTATGATTAAAAGTAAACTTTTGACGTAACGGTGAATTTCAAGTTTAACCGCCATAAATATTTTATTTGAACCACTTATTTTCATGCCTGAAAGTTTTTTTTTCATTGAACCCCCTGTATGATTTAATACTTCATTCATTTATTAATTTAAATATTTATTTTCTTTTGTTCCAGTTCAAAATGGTCGCTTTAATTTTACATTTTCAAGCACAAATGACATTTGATAAGCATTTTATGGCATTTGACATGCGTTTGCGCAAATTTTATTTTTTGGTACTGTTTCCATATATGTACATAGTCGAATTGATTATAGTAAACATCATGTATATATTAGTAGTTTTCATTAGAACGTCTTGGATTGTGATAGTATTTTTTTTTCTTTTATTTTATGTTATTACGATTTAAGATGTTGTCTTGGTGCAGGACAATTGTATTATTTCGCTGTTTACAAACGATCGGCATTTTGTAATATGCCGAGGATTTTTCCAAATGTCGACAAGGCCACCTATTTCTGTGTGTAAAAAAAAAACATGAACCTAACCCACCCCCTTATCCAAACCAAAAATTTCTGATTACGAATTTTCTGCAAATTACAACGGAGATATAATACAATTTGCCTGACATATACACTCACATATAAACACAATATAAGCCAATATATGTATTATAGTTTGACCAATAGGAATTAAGTACGATGACGAGCAAAATGATTTTGATTGGTTGTGTATATGTGTGCGTTTATATCATTCATTTACTAAACCTGGGATGGTAACATTTGTCGTAAATTTTAATTATGGTTTATTTTTAATTTGGTATTTGTTTTCTACTTAATTACAATCGGTGTAATATTGTAAAAATTGGAAAAATATCTGTGATAATTATTATGTTATGTTGCATATAAGTTGTACATATTATGTTGCTTTTTTGGAAAATTATTGCCTTATATGGTGCTTCGATTTAATTATATTAAGCGCACATTTTGTAAAATTGGATCTGAATAATGTGATTGTGTGAGGTTTTTAATACTATAATAATTAATCATTCCAAATTATGACTTTAATAATAAACCAACTCAGTGTAATGCTTTTATTAAGAGGCTTTGATTATTATTGTATGGAAATTTATTTGCAGTGACAGTTGACAGAAATAATGAAGAAAAAAAGAGACAGATGATGAAAAAATATTGATAAAAAATATGATTAATTGTTTTAGATTTTTCGTTTGTTGGTTTCATTTGATTTTCTTTTCTGTTGCAGCTCAAAATGGTCGTGCAAATTTTTTCTAAATTTTAAACGACTTTCGGCATGTTTTTGGAACTTGACAAGCTATTTGCGCAAATTTTGGAATAATTTGTTGCTTATTTAGTTGTACAATTGGCAGAAATTTAATGTTGTTCTCAATAACTATACTCATTTCAGTATATGGACTATAATGTTAAGTTTGTAAATCTTTGGCACAACACAATAAAAATAGGTGAAAAATTATCGGTATGTGAATCACTGACAATATTTTTCTTCGTATTCTTTTACTAATGACTGAATATTCTCTTTATGTTTACTTTGACCTGTCAAAGTGACATTTCCCGCATATGATCGCGCCTAGATTATTTCAATTTGCTATAAACTAGGAAATGACTAAAAGCAAAAACTGTGACATAGATGTTGAAATAAATAATAAATATTATCATAAAAATTTCAATAAGAAAATATTGTTTGATTTGGTTTGGTTTGGTTTGAATTTCTAATTTTTTTTTTTAATGCGGCCAAGCAAGCTTTCTCCCTCGCACAATTAATGACAATTGGTCGTATGCCTAATTTCTCGATCATAATATGACTAGTTTAATTTGTGTATATTTTAGATCTTTTTATGTCGTGTGCTTTAAAAATTTATACGTAGATACTAGGACTGGATTGAGTTTGGTTATTGAAAGC
This sequence comes from Colias philodice, assembly GCF_061535455.1. NCBI lineage: Eukaryota > Metazoa > Arthropoda > Insecta > Lepidoptera > Pieridae > Colias > Colias philodice. Next base: position 11,632,156 of record NC_143091.1, on the reverse strand, counting down.
AGAATAATACAAAGTTGATTGAAATCCGGATTTGAATCTCAGATTTTATTTAAAAACATCTTTTGATGTATTGCTTGTTAATGTGAACTGTTCGAAGTTTTGTCTACCCTATTATAATATTGTTCAGTTCTTTCCGTGTGCAGTTTCAGGAGATCTTATAAAAGTACAATATAATAATATGTTATATCTTAAATATTAGAAGAAAAAATTATAATTTAAATATAAGGAGTGATTTTCATAAAATTGTACACGGAAAGTTTCAATGTTAGACTCCTTATTCAATTATATTTTATGAGCCACCATATTCGTTGTTTTAACATTGACATAAATATTGTCATAGGTTTAAAGAATAGACTGAGTGTCAAACAATTGGGCATAAAAGTTAGAAAGAGATCGATGTTTATAAATGCTAAATGAAAAAGAGATAGATAGTCACGTAGCAGTCGTATTTGAATTTATAAGAACTCAGTCAATTCTTTTTTCTGGTTATTCCAGATACGATTTCGAAATCATTTAATAAAAAAACCTCTTAATTTTCATAAATATGATACATACATCAAAAAAACCAATTATATCTGTAGAAACCAGGTACATAATCATTTCCTTGATCTGCGGTAAGATCTTTTGTACATTCTAAGGTGTAAGTGTTGTCTAACTATCGATAAACATTCAGCAATAAAATACTTCGACAATGCTACATCACTAGTGTAGTAAAATTCCAGAACATTCGATAGATGTTACTGAATTTGTTCTGAAAATATCGATATTGAGACAACACTATTAAGCCGTATTAAATTACCGAGGAAGCAAGTATTAATCCATTTATAACGTATAGATAATGTGTGGAAGATCTTACATATAACATTGACCATTAATTTCCATGTTTTGACGTTCTATTGTAGTTTTTGTGTATGGCTTCTGAGTACTTAAAAGGATCTTTAAAAACGACTCTTTCACATATCCTTGTCCCTTTCTAACTCGTAGATATTTTATTTTATAAGAGCAAGATGAACAGTAGTAACTGCTCTTTTTCGATATGTTTTTTAAAAACAGATAAAAAATATATCTTTCTCTTTCTAGAGGATATAGAAAGGGACAAAGCTATGAATGAAGGAATCTTTCTTGACCCATAGTTTGTTTTCTTGCATTAGAACTATCCTTACATGTGTTTCAATATGTAATTGATGCATTGTTGAATTATGTTTGGAAATATCAAAGTATTGACTGAAGAGCTGTGTCCATCTTTTCTATTACAATTTTTCCTTTATCATTTTTTCATTTATAATTTATATAAAAGCACAAAATGAAAGATTGATTTTAATATGCTTGTATGATTTTAATATACTTTCTGACATTTGTAATCGGCTCTTTGTATTCTTTGATATTTCCGAGCTTTTGTAAAAATGTGAATGTGATTGTAATATATATATATAAATACGATGTGATATTATAATTAATTTTATTTTTATTTTACCAATTATTTTGTTAAGTTATATTTTGACCATTTTTTTGTATTAAATGTATCATTTGATTTACTTTTTTTTTCATTTTAATTATCTCATGTAAACAACAGGTTTATAAATAAGAGATAGAGAAGCGACCGATTTGACCTTCCCGACCCCAGACAATATTAGCCGGTATAAACACCTTTGTAGCCGAAATCAATACTTCTATAACGATATCCAAAGCAAATAGCACCTACGAAGTATAGCAATCCTACTCAATGGAATAGCGCTATATCCATAACGATCCAAAGAGCTTTTATTTACGTAATCAAGCGGGATAAATAGGGGAAACGAGGTGGTGGAATGGTTAAGTAACTATATGAATTATTCGGCTAATGTATAGGAAACAGAGTGAATTCGATACGCGATCTAATGTCGGCCCACGTTGGGCGCCATTAAGCTGTGGGTGGCGTGAGGCGCCCGCCAGTCTCGGGGATATAGCCACTAGCCAGTTGCGCCGCAGCGCTCGGCCAGTGCACACGTGCTTTACGTTTTGGACTCTCATTTAAAAAAATATCGTGAGTTTAAATATTATGTAATTAGATCGGTTGGTAATCGTAATTCCAATCCAATTAACAGCGAGTGGTGATTTGATATTGCTGTAGGCAGGTATCGATTTCAAGTTTGAGGTTAAGGGTAGCCGGTAAATTAGGACGTAAGGGATGAAGCGATTTAATAACTCAATGAACAGAGATTATACGATTCATACATTTCATTTGATTTAATAACGTTGTTCACTTTATGAATAGATAGATCCTCTTCATAGTTTATTTTTAATGAAAGAGGTATATGGCCTACTTAATTATCAGGTCATATGGGTATAAAAAACGTTTAAATATAGACTTAACAGTTAACACCTGGGTAGAGATAGAGACAAGGATAGAGACCTTTAAGCATAGGCATAATATTCTATTTTATATTTTTCTCTATTGAAGATAGACAGAAAAATGTAATAAATAAAAAATATAAATAAATAATAAATATAACTGAAATACTATGTTTGTATGCACAATGATATATCTGCAACATTCCCATTGTACACAAAATTTGTGAGACACATCGGGGTCACTCGAAATGCCACGGCCATTCCCGCATTCTTAAACTTCGCTCATTTTTCACAGACGTGACTAAGGGTGCGTGCTATACATTCTACTTACCTACAGGGTAATATTTTCTCTTTTCTCTCATAATATGTAACTCTAATGTTCGAAAAGAGGCAATGAAATAGCTATTACAACAAAGTTTTCCACTAAAATTCTTAGAGCGATATTCAGAATTCAGAATCATATCGATATAAGTTTTCATATAGACCTCACCTCACCTTTAACAATAAGTAATAACTGCTTTATGCAATCGAAAAGAAATAAAATAGAGGTACTGCAGTATCGAATAAAATGGAAAAATCTTCACAAGGTCCTCCGAGGTTATTCCAAAGGTATGAATAAGTCTGGCACTATTCCAGCAAATGAGTCATATTTTGTTTTACACAGGGGAGGAAATGCGCTAACCGTACTTGGTGCAATCCTTTATGCTATCTTTACTCTACACAATTTAATTTAACACAAATAATAACACAACATAAAGAATTGCTGGATCTACATTGAATAATGATTAGCTAAGCTCAGTATTCTGCTTCCAGCTTTTGGAAGATCTCTGACTTAACAAAAATACAAGGATAGAATAGAGCTAAATATGTTATCTTTATTCAACTTCTCTATCTTATCTACGCGAAACTCAATGATTAATACCGTTTTTCTCTTGTCGTAGTCTTACCCTATCCCAAGTCCTTGGTCGATGTAATATGTAAACTGTGGTATAAAACCGGCCTATGTAATATAGACTCTGACTCACACAGGCAATATAATCTACAAGTGTGTAATATACACAGTGAGTTAAGAGTTTGTCTCACACAATATTTGTGATTACTTGTTTTGATAAAAAATAGAGCATTTCTCTACAGTTATCCCAATCAAATATTATTCATATTATTTACGATAACCTTGTAAAATATATTTCTAGAATACTAAAAAGGCACTTCAAATGTTATTTTAACATTCATAACTGATGAATGCTGTAAAAGTCTAATCTTGCTAGATGAAAAATACGCTCAAGTTGGACGTTGCTTTTAATTTATACAAGATGAATACATTTTGCTGAAGAAATGTTCAACTTTTTCTCATCTACATGTTCCATTCCATCTAGATCTAAAAATGTCACTGTATATATAAAATAATTAGTTAGTATTTTAAAGAATTTTCTGTTACTAAACTTGTCACGTCGTATAACAACTTGATTCTTCTTATTACAATGTTGGAAATGGGTCAAGACGCAAAAGAAATCTTAAATCCCTTAGGAGGCGCCCACGATGTTTCTTTTTTAATTTCTTTAGAGTTCAGATTATCTCAAGGCTTTTAATCTTTTAATGACTTTGGATTTAGTTTCAAAGGAGGTAAAATTGGTCTTAATCTAATCTGATGAACCTTTTTAACTTTGATTATTTAGGCAAATACAATTATTATTGTTGTTATTTAGGAAATTATGTAGAGAGCTTTGTATACATAGTTTCCATACCACAATCAAACTACCTACGATAAAAAGCAACATATTGTTACAAAAAATATCACTCCGAGATAGGTATTAGGTAGGTCCCTTACATAAGGAATATGAAAAAAATTTGTCGCATTTTCCCTCGAATACATTCAGCACTGAAGGACCCTACGCCTACGCCTTTCAGATGAAATACACGTATATATCAGGTAGTTATACAGTATGTACCCACCCTAAACGGGCCGTACCCTTGTGTCCCTGACCTACTTTGGTAATGTCAAACACATTTATCAAAGTGTCCTTTGTCTGTAGATTTTTGCAGGGTATTATGTCATTTGATAAAGGTAGAGAACTAGGGGTACGTTAGATAAGGGCTCTAACGCAAAACAATCTTGTTTGTGAACAATACTGCCTTATAAAGTAGAAAAAGTTGAGATATAACACAAGATATAAAATTCTAAGTAAAAAGTCGTATAAATCAGGTACAATACCTACACTACTACAATACCTACTAGGTATACCTACATCGATCAGCCATAATTGCAATTACTCTACAAAAAATTGATAACATGACGTTTTTAAAATCATAAAGAATGTTATTTTACAGGAAAATTAACGATAAACATTCGCGTTATTTACATTACCTACTGACTACTGTACTTTGATTAAATCTTATACATCTCTTATATATAAAAATGAATCGCAAAATGTGTTGGTAAGCGCATAACTCGAGAACGGCTGAACCGATTTCGATAATTCTTTTTTTATTATATTCCTGGAAGTACGAGGATGGTTCTTATGTAGAGAAAACGTAAACATGTACCACGGGCGAAGCCGGGGCGGACCGCTAGTATATGTATAAAAATGAATCGCAAAATGTGTTGGTAAGCGCATAACTCGAGAACGGCTGAACCGATTTCGATAATTCTTTTTTTATTATATTCCTTGAAGTACGAGGATGGTTTTTATGTAGAGAAAACGTAAATATGTACCACGGGCGAAGCCGGGGCGGACCGCTAGTTTTTCTATAAAATTCTCGCCGAATAACTCGTAGGCTCTGACGAATAATATTCGATATCTACTTTAGTTTAAAATCAGGTTACCAAATTATTTTAAACTTATTCAATGCAAATCAATCACCACTCGCTCATTTATTATTTACACCACAGTTCAAATTCTAGAATGGATATAAAATAAATGAAAAACAAAGGCACAGATTAAAAAACTTGAGTGGAGTGTTTGCGTGGACTGAATACAGTGGCTGGTGTCGGTGGTTGTAAGATGGAAGATAATGCTCACAGGCAGTACAAATATAGGTAAGTTATTATAAGCTCTAGTTAAAGACTACTTACTAAGTACATTGCCATCGTAAGAAGTGCAGTAGATAGAGACTCCTTACCGACTACGATAATCGTCTGAAATAGACGTAAATGGCCAATGATGATGATGAGTTAAAGATATTTTAATATACCTACTAGTTAGGATTTGTAGAGTAGGTAGGTTCATATGCATATTTGCATACATGTGTTCATAAAGGGACGGATATAGTAAAGTCTATATTATAATAATTAATATTAGAATATTACCTACGCAGCATGCAGAACTTAGTACCTACCAAGTACCTACATAAACTTCTCTCAACTCTTCCAGACCATGTATCCAAAAAAACTACACAGAAATAAAATCAATTCATCAAGCCTCAAGGTACATTTTCTCTAAAGAGTTAGCTATATATTTTGAAAATACTACAATTCTTTTGTATTTAATTTAGATTAACTAGAATTTACGATTACTGTATACAAACGTATACGAAATTGCCAATGGCAAATCAAATCATTTGATGTACGTATCGCCTTCATTCCAGAGTGTGGTGAAAATTTATCCTACTACTATCCTACGAGCGCAGCTCAAAAGCTCAATTTTAAACTTTAATCTCTGGGCAAGGATTATCTCCAATAGTGGACGTCCTTTGACTAAGTAGATAGATAAAGAGTCTACTTATAAACTCTAGAGAAGGGTGTTGACGCAATAAGCATTCACTTGTAGAACGTCGAATATTTGCCGTCTTAAATTTTATCGAAGAGCATTTCTTATATGCCACTTGACTTTTAACGTCTAATTTTTAAAACCTCCAAGAGACACCTCCGAGCTTCGAGATAAAAAAAATAGTGTACCTAACATTTAACCGAACAGAAGCGCAAACACCAGCGATGCGATGTTTCTTCTGTTCTTGTTCTTTTGCCTTCTTCGATTCTGTTTTTACCTTTATTACTTATTTAGGTTATTCATAAAGATAAACTTAGCACACGCAGCTCGTATGTCCAACAAAATAAATCAATAAACAAATAAAAATGTTGCACATGTTACCTATGTTACAGTCTAAAAACATTCTTACTAGGCAGGACAGAGCGACGAGGATTCGCATGAACGTTTACAAGGAAAAGCTTTTGGAAATTGAGCTGTAATCTGTATTCTATCATTCATAAAAAGAGTTATATTGCTTATAAATGTTTGTAAAAATACTATAGTTTGTAGGTACTAAACTAAGAAATCTCAAATCAATGAAGAAAACTCTACATTAATACAAAGTTTTAAAAATAAAAAAGAATTAGATATCAATGCATTTTTGGTTCTGTGTCTGTGCCAACGTTGAGTAAATAAAAGTAAATTCTCCAAAATTTGGCACCCAGTTTGAATCGTGGTGAAAAATTATTAGTTTAGCTTTAGCTACAATTCGAAGTATTTTATAGGTAGTACATTTTTATAGTAGGTCTATTGATTTTATATCACAGTTTTTCGAATCTTTAGGTATAGAGACAATGCAAATATTAAATAAGTTATATAATTACAAGGACTAACTTACATTTTTGTAACATTTATAAGTACCAAGTCTCATTTGCCTATCAGTTTATTGTAGTTAGTTTAATCAAGAGGTCATAAATTCACAATCAATATTGTCCCCTAAAATTAATCTCCACCTCCACCAAAACACAACAATAACCGATTCAGTTGTCCATAAGAAACATAAGCATCAAATTCCAATAATGGAGTGTCGGGAATCTTCGACATTTTAATTAACCATGTTCAATGTTCATCCCCTCGGCCTCAGTTAATCAAGTCTGCAAGTGACATAACAAGTTTATCCCACGCAATTTGCTCGCAAGATTGTTTACATCCCTGTTGTTAACTTTGTAAGCCCGTCTCATAATATTGCTCTAAGGAAATTCTTCTCTCGTTGAGGGAGACAATTTGCTGTGAAAATGCTTTTAGATGAGATTGTTATGTCTATGAATTATCCTAATTCTTTTCATCATAAGGTAAATTAAACAGTTTATGGTAATGTAAGGTAAACATAAGGTAAAAACAAATAAAAATGTAAGGCAAGGAATAAGGTAAGAGAAATATAGATTGGAAGAGATGGAAACATGCGCTGGTGAAAATTTAACCTTCCTATAACGAATCTCGATTGCGATATATTTTTAAGAAACCTGCATTGTTTATTATACCTACGAGAACTAAGAAATATTACCTATTAACTATTTAGATATAAGTACACTCCAAAATACATACGAGACGACGCTCTCTATCGCAAGCAGAAAGCTTTAACTAGGTACATTACTGACTTCGTTGTCGTTAATTAAACTGAGTTTCAGATAAAGTTATCCTTCCTGTTTGTACCCATGTTTATTTGTAATTATAACTTCCTAAAAGCCACTACACCAACTAGTTTACACTAAAAGCATAGTTTACTAAAAGTTTAGTAAAAGTAAAAAATATTACTAAAGCAGAGACGTTTCATGAGTGCGTCAGTTATACTATTTGTGAGTCCGGTCCCTATTTCTATGTCATTAGGTCCTATGTCATTAGGACTCCAACGTTGACATTTAATACAATAGCAACTGCTATGGCTATAAATCAATACGTCTGGCTTTGATTTACAGTATTCACATCGTATACCTACATGCAGCCTGCAGGCGTCGAAATTATTCATGTGCAGCATATGCCACTCGTACGTGCCTTGTTTTCGGACACAATTGAATTTCTGTTTTTACAAACCAATATGTAACGTTCATGCTGAACATTTAACGATACAAGTATTCTCTTGTTTAGAGTGAAATAGAGGATACATATTATTGTGTTTTATGTGAAAAGTTTTACTTTATTGTACCCTAAAATATTTGTGTTTATAATGTCTAAATTAGTAACTACTAGCTTACCGCCCGCGGCTTCGCCCGCTTTGTCTAAAACCTAATAAATTATATACTTAAACCTTCCTCTTGAATCACTCTATCTATTAAAAAAACCGCATCAAAATCCGTTGCGTAGTTTTAAAGATTTAAGCATACAAAGGGACATAGGGACAGAGAAAGCGACTTTGTTTTATACTATGTACCTAGTGATTATTTTGTCAATAGAGAATTGTAAGTGGTGATATAATTTAACGTTTAAGTTTGCTCAGCTTATATTATAACCTCCTGCGGGTAACATCTAATTTGTAGGCTTTCTTTCATAATTTTAATTAGTGTTTTTTCAGCCAGAATTTAAGGAAATCAGCATCGACTTAAAAGCAAATGCAAACAATAAGAAAACAAAAAAACATAAGTACGGTATTCAACGTCAAATGAAGGGTCTATTATTCAAAGTATACGGTCGAACAAAAGAAATAAAAACGCTTTATTCAGCAACGAAACCAATTACAATTACGGGAGTTGGAATTGAAAGGATTACTAAGTGAACGTAGTAGGTACTTAGATATGATTCTTTTAGATAGACCAGAATAAGTTTATGAAATAGAAAAAAGGTATTATTGTTTCAAGCTCTAATTCTAAATGGATTTTAGTATAGCGTAGTTTCTAGCCATTTCTAGTGGTCCTTGATTTGTAAGTAGGTAGAGGCTAGAGCAATAAACCATTGTCGAACTGTGAACTGAACTTGGCTACATTTTCTTCAATATAGCTAGTGCACTCACATTTGTTTTCTTAAGAAATAACTGAATTAATCTACACTAGGTACGTATTCAAATAAATAAAAAAATCTTTATTTGGAAGAAAAAACAAATCTTCACTACATAGTATAAAACAAAGTTGCTTTCCCTGTCCCTATGTCCCTATGTCCCTTTGTACGCTTAAATCTTTGAAACTACGCAACGGATTTTGATGCGGTTTTTTTTAATAGATAGAGTGATTCAAGAGGAAGGTTTATATGTATAATAACATCCATTAAATAGTGGAGAAGTACTGTTATTTTTGAGGTTTCTAATGTGATGTCGTAAAAAATTACATTTTATCCGCTTACATTGCAAACGCAGGCTGAACCCTACGAGTTTTATGAAAATAATGTACTAAGTATTATACACATTGAAAAGGTCTACAGAAAAGTCCGCGATGGTATATGTCTATCTCTTATGGATAACCCACAATAACTTTTTTTTGTCATTTACTTTTTACGACAAATAATGGCAAATTTTCGATGCGATTTTAACCAATACAGCATTAATCCTTAACCAATTAAATACATTGTATACATTGTTCATTTAATATAGATCTATATGGCCCTTTACACCGTATGATGTAAGTGAATATTTTCGAAATATTACAGATTTAAAAATTGCGGGACGTAGCGTTTGCGGCGGTACCGGCCGGCCGCCCGGCTATCTATTTTATACCTACCCGTACGAAGTCGGAGCGTGCGCTATGTTTATCATGTTTTCATGTTCACAGTTTTTCTGTAGTGTATTTAGTATCAGCATTGCACCCGTGCGAAGCCGGGGCGGGTCGCTAGCTATATATAAAAACTAGCTTTCCGCCCGCGGCTTAGCCCGCGTTTTCAGAGAAAAACCCGGTCACGTAGGATTTTCGGGACAAAACCTATCCTATGTCCTTTCTCGGGTATCAAAATATCTCTACCTATACCAAATTTCATGCAAATTGGTTCAGTAGTTCAGGCGTGATTGAGTAACAGACAGACAGACAGAGTTACTTTCGCATTTAAAATAAATATTCCTTGAAGTACGAGGATGGTTCTTATGTAGAGAAAACGTAAACATGTACCACGGGCGAAGCCGGGGCGGACCGCTAGTTTTACATAAACTTCAATTCCGATGGTATCACGAGTCTTCTAGGTGTGATGACCCATTTATTATTATATTTTAAATAAATAATTCCTTTATTCAACAAGACAGGATTATTAAAATATGGTGTATTTCACAATTTTAATTAATTTTGTGCATAATTACACCACAGATAAATGATAATATAGTATATGTCGGCGCAACGACGTTATACGACTACCCTCAAACTACTAAATAATTATAACTAGCTAAAATTTACTTTGATCTTTTTAAATAAGTGATTGATTAATGTAATGAAATAATTAAATTAACGAAATAATTAATGTTTGTTAATTAAAAATGATAAAAATTCATTGTAAAAATTCAAATGGCAACACTCAAACTAATTCTTGTGAGTCATGGCTTGCTTTAAATGCGAGCGCCCGACGGCACAGAGCACATTCACTCGCCGCCCGCCGGCCTTCGGAGCCAAAGAATATACTACTCTCTAACGTCGGAGCGTTCGGAGCTCTCTCTATAATTTCCACGTAGATTAAAAAGGCAGTAAAATACCTACGGGCGTTCTACTTCGAGTATGAGTGCCTGCCCTGATGATGGTGACGTCAGCATCACTGACGTCACTCTTTTTAAAAATAGCCTTTGGGACCTTCTTCCGTCATATATATTACCTATATAATACTATAGATTTCAGTTTTCACTAAACAATAATATCCCGGTAGATATTATGTTATCTAGCTACATTCACGTTGGAATAACGTTGGATCTGTTCGATTCGGAACGTATAGAGAAAGATAGCTCAATAATAATTATAATAACTGTATAGTGTATATGTAATATAAAATTCAGTTTAGTTCAGAGAAAATAATTAATAACCGTACGTATAGGAGAGAATAAATAGACGTGTAGGAGACACAAAGAAGTAATTTGATTCCAGGACGTTTAACGTCTATCTCCATTTTCTAAACAATTTAATATTCTCTTTCACAAGACCTCAAGAGTCGAGTCACAAGCGTTCACGTGTGTGGAACGAAGCAAACATTGCTCTTTCTGTTACAAAGAAAATTACTTTGCGGTTTATGGTTGAGCTCTAGGTATATTGCATCAATTTTCATCTCCTTTGTCAAGTACAATATCTTATTGTTATAAAAAATGAAGATGTTCCCACTCTATATCTTACCAATATATTTTATTATGTTAGCAGTTTAAATTCGGGGTCGTTTCTAAATTATTTATTACGATTTAAGATTTTTATAAAATCCACATCAAACTGCAATCAGTAATTATTTGTACATCTGTTTACGGAAATTATACAATTCTCGGATTTGTTATGATGGAAGCCCTGAGCGGGAACTCCGGGCGGCAGTATTGATCGCCGGGAGTGACCTTGAACGAAGCGCCCCGGCTAGGGCTCTACGCCGTACTTTCGCATCTCAGGTAGGGTTGTCAGTATTGGAAAATAAAATAAAATATTTATTTCACAGTGTTTTACCGAATTAAATTGTCGATTACATATTTTATAATAGTTACCTAGTTACTTCTTCATCTTGTCCCGAATTCGGAGTCCCAAATGTTGTGGTCGTAAAATAGAAGAGTCAAAACACAAAGCGTTTTTTATTACTAGACTACAAGCCCGCATAGGACAAAAATATGGGTCAAATGAACCACCAGGGGACATATCTAGATCGATAGCAGAGCAAAAAATAATAAGATTCATCACTATGCCGTCACTTGTAAGCTGTCCAACTGAGTGCAGATGAGAATTGAAAAGTACAGGTAGACTCGGTAAATTTTGGTCATATATTTTTGTACGGCATTCTTAACCATCGATAGATCCATTAAAAATAATAAGAAACCGCTCAGTGCCGTACAAAAATGGTGGTCCACCAAGTCGGAATTTTTATTTAATTTCCGAGAGTTACCGGGGGTAAATTTGGTCATTTGACCATGTACGGCATCTGTGTCATACTATTGCTATACTGCTTTTAATCCATTATTCCGCAACGCCGTACAAAAATCATGGGGACAAGGGGAAAAAATCGAGAGTTGTAATCCCCTCTCTTTCCCCACTCCAGGGGGTCATTAGCTCCAGCTTACAAGTGACGGCATAGTGATGAATCTTATTATTTTTTGCTCTGCTATCGTTCTAGATATGTCCCCTGGTGGTTCATTTGACCCATATTTTTGTCCTATGCGGGCTTGTAGTCTATACATCATAGTGCAGGTCCACACTGCGAGCCTAGCGCGGTTGCGACGGCGGGCGCGAATTATCAAACGTATGAAACGCGCCTTTGCGTCCACATTGAAATGACTATGGCGGAAGCCTAGTGCGACGGTAATGAGCGAGCCAGCGCGCGTAGTTTTCAAACTCTCCTATCCGCGCGTTCTGGCCACACTACGGGCCTAGTCAGCAAGCGACCCAATGCGCGGACGGCGGGGGTATCAAACCAGTTCGGTCTTGTCGCTCGACTTCTTATATTATATCCTTTATTGTTTTTCGTAAAATAGCGGTAAATACTTAATTGTTGAAGTGAAACTTCTTTATTTATAAGTGCGATTCAATCTAAAACACTTATATACACCACAGTAATTTTGTAGGGTATAATCTCAATTCTTCATATAAGATTCACCCGTTATTCCTCTGTTTTATTTATTTCGTGTACAACTTCTATAATGATCTCATCTCAAAATCGGACTGTCCAGTAAAAATAGCAAATCGTCCAAAGTTTGCAACACCCGAAAAACGTCGAACCGCTACTTGAGCTCGCGCGTCGGTGTGGCCACCGCGAGCGCCCGCTCGTCGCGCCCGCCTAGGCCGCCGCCACCGCGCATTCAGTGTGGACGCACACATAGTGTTCTTTACGAGCCTGATTCTCAAATTAAACTACAAGAATATTATTTTTTCTACCCTAATTGGTCCATATTTTACAATAGACGTTGAATTTTCGGCAATTACGGGAATAATGACGGGCCAGGTTTCCGTCGTGTTCTCTAATGCCGGGTCCAGACTGGTGAAACGTAACATGCAATGTAACATTCTGCCTTTCATTGCATGTTCGCTGCTGGTGTGGACGCATAGCGCGCTCATAACGCGCATTCACTACGAACATCCCGCGTTCGTCTGTTTCCGCCATTCTGCCGCGAACACGGCCCTTCGATACACGTTTTTTTCGTGCGCGTCAAACCGGTAGATCACACGAAGCATGGAGTCCGAAGACCACGTTCTTGCTATGACGATTATCAGTACTTCATTATTAATAATACATCAACTCATGAAAACACGCCGAAGACCCTTTCTTTTGCTCATTCCACGCAGTCTCGTCCTCCATGTTCGTTGCGTTCTCAAACGACCGTCCACATTGGCTGCTCCGCGCACACTACGCGCCCCTTTGTGTTCGTCGAAAAACCGACAAATTTCGGATCGCTCCGCGCGCGGCTTGTAATGCTCGTAGCATGCGCGTGTAATGCACAATTCGCGCGCGCAAGACGTCCAAACTATGAGAAATTGTTACAAAGTGTGTTACCTTTCATGATACATTGCAGCAATGTGGACGGTGAATTCTTTCATTGCATGTTACATTGCATGTTACGTTTCACCAGTCTGGACCCTGCATAACTAGCTCCTGAAAATGAAAGTAATTTAACATTCAAGTAGAGATAGGGCTCTTTCAATTTATGCGTTTCGTATCGGACCGCTGCCGCACGTTCTCCGTGCCGCTAGTTATAACCCGCTGCCGTGCCGTTGCAGTACGGTAGCAGTCCGTTACCAAACGCTTAAATTGAAAGCGTATCTGACTGCCGTGCGTTTGTATGCTAGTGCTGTTTTAAATTTATAGTTTGGTTTTTAAGTTGGTAACTCTGTTAGTCAATTTCAATTTCAACTGCCCGTCCGTATAATTACCACGACTGACTTATACATTATAACCTCAAAACGCGCGTATTTCTATACTTGAGTACCCGTAGAAATGTAAGATGATTGAATTAGATTAGACCAAAAAATTAATTTTTAGAGCACGAATATTCTCTGTTAAATGACAAATCATACCGATATATCGATATTTTGTAATAAAAATATCAATATCGATATTGATATATTTTCAAAAAACATCGATACGATATATATCGATACTTTATCGCATTTCCGACATCCCTATGGGACTTGCGACGTTGCCGTCCTGCTGTCGAGCGTTCGCGGTACGGACGCCGCGCTGTTGCCGCACCGTGCATTTTGTATGAAAACAAACGACCGGCCGTGCGCCGTACGACAAACGCACCGCTTCGGCACTGTAGCGGTCCGATACGAAACGCATAAATTGAAAGAGCCCATAAACTACGATAACATGGCGCGCCCCTCCAAATTACTGTTTCAATGTGTGTAGTGACATCCTTACGAAGGAGTTTGTATGTAGTTGTACGTATTCGTCTTTAGTACTTTACGTCCAGATTTGTTGGTCAACTAATCATAAGTTGTCGTTTTCATAGAATACGTCAATGCAGCGCCATTACTAATAATAATAGACCGGGAGATACTGACACAAAATTTCGAGTCATTTGTAACAGGATGGCGGTTCTACAGGGGTCTTAGTACGCAATGACAAAAAGAAAAACGATGGCGTGAACGCTGGTACCGGCGGCTTAGTCGCGTGGGCGTTAGTCGAACTAGTCGGAAAATAGCGAAAGTCAAACGATTTGTAACAGTATGGCACTTATTTTTCCTGTAAGTTTGAGGATCAACAAATATAAATACAAAATTTCAAAGATCTAAGTGTTGGAAATCCTCACTTATATAAATTAATAATAAATTAAGTTTTCAAGTATAACAGCACTTTTTCCCCCTACTAGAAGTATGGCAAATATAATAATGGTCACATTTTATCAAATACTCTCCAAAAATCCAAATGCAATACTGGTACAAAAAGTTTGGCGAAATAAAAATTTTTTGCAGATTTTCGGCGGTATGGCGACCATTTGGAATCGTCCGAAAAGTATGGCATGGCGATTTTCGTAAATGGCTGCACGACGATAGTTACCTGTGCAAAAGTTAGCCTGGTACAAATGGTTGAATGATTGTTTTATTTAAATCAACACATTCGCGTCGGTATGGCGGGCTGTAAGTCACACCGGAAAAGTATGGCATGACACTACCGCCTACTACTTTTTTATGGGCTATCGGTAAATTCTAAAATTTTTGTGTTACAAATCGTTTGACTTTCGCTATTTTTCCGACGAGTTCGACAAACGCCCACGCGACTAAGACACCGGTACCAGCGTTCACACCATCATTTTTCTTTTTGTCATTGCGTACTAAGACCCCTGTAGAACCGCCATCCTTGTTACAAATGACTCGAAATTTTGTGTCAGTATCTCCCGGTCTATAATGAGCGATTAGAGCGTGACTAGTCGAGCAACAAATCCTCGTTTTGACGGCCGTCTCATTACGCACACATGCGTTGTGAATCTTGGTGGTGCATTGTAAATACTTTCACAAATACTTTCAAACGTTTTGAATTTTAGAGGGGCGCGCCATGTTATCGTAGTTTATCTCTACTTATGTAGACGACTAATGATAAAACTTTCGGAAAGGTTTTTCGTCGGTTCGAGTCAAATCACTAAATAGTATAAAACAAAGTCGCTTTCTCTGTCCCTATGTCCCTTTGTACTGTAGAGAACTGTAGAGGGGTTGTTAACTCAAAGACATTTCTGATTGTAATGATTTTATTTGTACACAGTTCCCGTATTTATACAAAAAATCGACCAAAAACAAAACTAATCAGAATTCTAATTTTGAGATTGAAATTTAGAATGCGCTCTGATTAAGAAAAAGAATGCGCCGGCTTGTACACAATATGATAATATATATATACTCTATGCATGTCTCCCATAGTGTCCCCCCCTCAAGCGAAGCGAACATTTTTCTTGACTTCACTTTCTGTATTTCCAAATTGATCTGTTCACTGATTCTAGAGTTGTCCATGTTCATCATGTCCATTTGACGCTACTAATTGTTGCGCTTGGAGGTACTTTAATCTTTCAGCTGATCATTCTGTTTCTTCATCAACAGCCTCAGTTCATCGATTTCTTCTCTCGCCTCCCTATAACACTGCTTCAGAGCCCTAACATTGACCTCTTGTTCAAACGCCTGTTCCTTTGTCCCCATCATCATGTTTGTTTGTGTTGTCAAACCTTCGAACTTCATTTCTAGTTCCCTAAGCCTGTTATGCACTTCACGGTGTTGGCATCTCTCTTTTTCTAACTCGTCAGTCATGATGGCAAGGGAGCAGCAAGGAATGGGAAAACATAATGTTGTCGCTTCTGTGATGCTTTGACGGCGTTTCTCAAAAGCTTCAATTGCTGCAGTAGTCCATTCGATAGGCGTTTTGTCGTTCTTCTTTTTATTATGTAGATACTAGATACTTGTTTAATTCATTTTGTAGATGTGCTTGGTTCGGTAGGCAGTCTCTGTAAAAGTTGGTAGCAGCCTGGACTGGATGGAGACGGAGGCCAGCTCGCAGTGCTTTTCTTCATAGTGTAGTTAGTCTTTTTCTTCCATGTTTTCTATTTGCTCCGTCGGGGTCACCAATTGTAGAGAACTGTAGAGGGGTTGTTAACTCAAAGACATTTCTGATTGTAATGATTTTATTTGTACACAGTTCCCGTATTTATACAAAAAATCGACCAAAAACAAAACTAATCAGAATTCTAATTTTGAGATTGAAATTTAGAATGCGCTCTGATTAAGAAAAAGAATGCGCCGGCTTGTGCACAATATGATATATATATTATAACTAGCGGCCCGCCCCGGCTTCGTCCGTGGTACATATGAAAAATAGATGTTGGCCGATTCTCAGACTTACCCGATATGCGCAGAAAATTTCATGAGAATCGGTCCACCCGTTTCGGAGGAGTATGCAGACTAACATTGTGACACGAGAATTTTATATATAAGATATATACTCTATGCATGTCTCCCATAGTACGCTTAAATCTTTGAAACTACGCAACGGATTTTGATGCGGTTTTTTTTAATAGATAGAGTAATTCAAGAGGAAGGTTTATATGTATAATAACATCCATTAAATAGTGGAGAAGTACTGTTATTTTTGAGGTTTCTAATGTGATGTCGTAAATAATTATATTTTTTCCGCTTACATTGCAAACGCAGGCTACGCGTTTTATCAAAATAATGTACTAAGTATTGTACACATTGAAAAGGTCTACAGAAAAGTCCGCGATGGTACCTACCTATATGTCTATCTCTTATGGATAACCCACAATAACTTTTTTTGTCATTTACTTTATACGACAAAATATAATGGTTAATTTTCGAAGCGATTTCAACCAAAACAACATTAATACTTAACGAATTAAATACCTTGAATACATTGTTCATTTAATATATAAAAATGTATCGCAAAATGTGTTGGTAAGCGCATAACTCGAGAACGGCTGAACCGATTTCGATAATTCTTTTTTTATTATATTCCTTGAAGTACGAGGATGATTTTTAAGTAGAAAAAACGTAAATATGTACCACGGGCGAAGCCGGGGCGGACCGCTAGTTTAATATAGATCTATATAGCCCTTTAAACCGTATGATTAAAGTGAATATTTTCGAAGATATTACAGATTTAAAAATTGCGGGACGTAGCGTTTGCGGCGGTACCGGCCGGCCGCCATTGCACCCGTGCGAAGCCGGGGCGGGTGGCTAGTTTGTAATAAAAGTACAAAAGTATTATAGTTACAAAAACAGCAGGATTGTTTATTTTCTACAAAATGCTTTCTACCTATGGGCTATGGCGGCCTCTTTTTTCTCTCAGTTTGGCGTGTATGATAATCCCTTCAGTTATCTTCCTTCCAACTTCCACTACATTATATACAAATCTGACTAACTGTCAGATTTTTCAAAAATTATAAAGCTCAAAAGCAAACTCCCAAGCAAACTCCCAAGCTCTTCATGTCGTGTCTTTCCATTCAAAAATTATATCAGTATACAACAAAAATATTTCACTAGCGCGATTCAACTCGACTCAATTGCGTATAGCGACATCTATTTTCACTGAACTAAGTTACTTGTTCATATAGCATTTTTCTCTACGTTATTTAATTACCTATTATTGAGATGACCCTATGTCCCTTTGTACGCTTAAATCTTTGAAACTACGCAACGGATTTTGATGCGGTTTTTTTTAATAGATAGAGTGATTCAAGAGGAAGGTTTATATGTATAATAACATCCATCAAATAGTGGAGAAGTACTGTTATTTTTGAGGTTTCTAATGTGATGTCGTAAAAATTTACATTTTTTCCGCTTACATTGCAAACGCAGGCTGAACCCTACGAGTTTTATCAAAATAATGTACTAAGTATTATACACATTGAAAAGGTCTACAGAAAAGTCCGCGGTGGTATATTATGTCTATCTCTTATGGATAACCCACAATAACTTTTTTTTGACATTTACTTTTTACGACAAATAATGGCTAATTTTCGAAGCGATTTTAACCAATACAGCATTAATCCTTAACCAATTAAATACCTTGAATACATTGTTAATTTAATATAGATCTATATGGCCCTTTACACTGTATGATTTTAGTGAATATTTTCGAAGATATTACAGATTTAAAAATTGCGGGACGTAGCGTTTGCGGCGGTACCGGCCGGCCGCCCAGCTATATATTTTATACCCGTGTGAAGCCGGAGCGGGCCGCTATGTTTTTATATACAAAGTTCACAGCTTTTCTGTAATGTATTTAGTATCAGCATTGCACCCGTGAATTTTTACAGGCATGAATGAAATTCTTTGATGATAAAAGAGAAGGGAAATTTACGTATTACGTTAATAGTTTAAAGTTGAGGCTTCAAACATGCATTTTCATTTTGCTGTGAAATAAATTAGTGTATATTTATTACTGGTGAAATATAAAAGGTATTAGGTAATTTTTATAATGTATTTGTCTTCCTTTTTACATTAAAGTTCATGTAATTTTATATTGTAGTCGCATCTTCAATAACTTAAAAATATAAAATATCAATCGTTATCAATATTATATCTATATCTATACTAATAATTAAAAGAGGAAAGGTTTGTAATTATGTATGTATGTATGGTTTTCACGCATAAACTACTGGACCGATTTCAAAAATTCTTTCACCATTAGAAAGCTGCATCTTCACTGAGCAACATAGGCTAGGTTTTATCCAGGAAATCCCACGGGAACGCGGGCGAAGCCGCAGGCGGAAAGCTAGTCTTATATATAAAAATGAATCGCAAAATGTGTTGGTAAGCGCATAACTCGAGAACGGCTGAACCGATTTCGATAATTCTTTTTTTATTATATTCCTTGAAGTACGAGGATGGTTCTTATGTAGAGAAAACGTAAACATGTACCACGGGCGAAGCCGGGGCGGACCGCTAGTCTTATATATAAAAATGAATCGCAAAATGTGTTGGTAAGGGCATAACTCGAGAACGGCTGAACCGATTTCGATAATTCTTTTTTTATTATATTCCTTGAAGTACGAGGATGGTTTTTACGTAGAGAAAACGTAAATATGTACCACGGGCGAAGCCGGGGCGGACCGCTAGTTGCTTATAAAAGGTCACACTAAATTGAAGTCTTTGCATCACAATGTGATCAAATTCGGGATGCTGAGTTCGTTTTGGTCGCCTTTTGTATGTAACGAGTCCGTGAGAGAATTTTT
The DNA here is from genome assembly GCF_061535455.1 of Colias philodice. NCBI lineage: Eukaryota > Metazoa > Arthropoda > Insecta > Lepidoptera > Pieridae > Colias > Colias philodice. The sequence continues at coordinate 11,612,332 of NC_143091.1, read as the reverse complement.
TAGCCTTTATTTACAAAAGAATATAACATTTTATTTGTAAGAAAAATGAATGTAATTTCTTGGGTAAATTGAAAGGACTATAACACCACCTTTAAATTTTCTAAAGGAAAAAAAGGTCCTCGCAAATATATTATGGGCACCTACATTCAAGATATTTTCATAAAAATATCAAATGTTGGTCATTTTAGATGTGAGCACCCTTGTGTTTCAGATATAATTAGATGATAGAGAGATAATTAAATTCTTTATTGATGTGATAATAATAATTAAAAATTCACAACACAGTAAAGTTCTCGAAAGGGCCTCTGCGTGTTGGATCCGTGTCCCCACGTAAGCCTTCCAAAGGACCGGGTACCTTCCTTATGATGGTACCCGAGTATTATGGAATTAAAAATTCAAAGTAAAAGCAAATGACAATCATAATTCACTGTCTAATTTAAGAAAGAAGGAAGTTCTCTAAAACAGTGTTCCTTGTAGATATTATAGCTTCCTAAATTAAACCAAACAATTAACAGAACCAAATACCTAATATTACTTTAAATTACTAGAAATAGATTTTCTGATACATAATCTGGCCATACATTTTCCAGGACATCTCTTCCTGTGGCCCAATTCAGCCGCGGTGACTTTTCCCTGTGGTCAGTGTTGAAGAACTGCGTCGGCAAGGAACTGTCAAAGATCACGATGCCGGTGGTTTTCAATGAGCCGCTGTCGTTTCTGCAGCGAATGCTGGAGTATCTGGAGTACGCTCATCTGTTGAGGATGGCCTCAGAACAATCGGATCCGGTGGCCAGGATGGAATATATTGCTGGTAGGAAATCGAACACTTGAAAGGTTACAGCCAAGACATTGTAATGTTAATGTGAATGCTTTGCAACGGCTATCACTTGTGTCAGCGGTACAGACGGCTTTTATTCTTAGAAATAATATCTCATATTTCTTAATTATTTTCTCCGTTGAAGCTATTGTTATATCTCCATTATACCAAACGACAACAAGTATACAAAATTATATGAAAAATTGGTTGTCTGTAAAGTCGGTTTACTGACGAAAGTTGAACGTGACAACGTCCGATTGTGCTTCTTTGTCGCTCGTTCCGCGCTCTCGCTTGCACTTCAAGCCTTACATGGAACGCCTCAGAGCGAGGTAACGCCGCATGAGTCATGTTTTTTCGTGCGTGCAGCCGGCTCTATCGAATTATAAGACGTTGTCACGTCAAAAGTTCAATCAACTTTGAAGTTAAAATATTCCAATTAGCACACAATTACATCCAGTCTTCATACGATACATTCTAGACTCATCAGACCGATTCCCTCATTTAATTTTCAAGTCATAGCAGCAATTAACAATTCCGTATGTCACTAGCGTTCGCAGTAAGTGCGTTAGCGTCGAACTGGGAGCGTTTGGGGAAGCCGTTCAACCCCCTCCTTGGGGAGACGTACGAGCTGGAGCGGCCTGAGTTCAGAGCCGTGTGTGAACAGGTTGGTTCATAATTGGTTTATATTTAGGATTCTTGAATGTCTTATTACATAAATAAAACTAGCAGGATTGTTTTCAATGTGTTTACCTTTACTTGGCGAGTAATTAAATCATGGTAGATATATACGAAAGAAGGAATTATATTCCTTTATTGATCCTAAATTTTTATATATATTTTTGTATATATTTTTATAAGAATAATAAGCACACGTGTCTCATTTACCCTATGTATAATTTGGATTTTATTCTAATGTAAGCCTTAATCAGTAGAGCATGTTTTTCATTTTGTTCAAATATAAAACATTCTTTTTTATTGGATTGTAGATTGAAAAGTCGCCGTTTCTCATACCTATTACCTATCACATATTAGAAATTTGTAAATAAATGCTCATGCAATAAGCACTCATGAGATTATATAGTTTGTCCTATATTTATATTAAAAAGTTATATTTCGTATACCTACTACTATATTTAGGTATCACACCACCCACCAGTATCTGCGTTCCACGCAGACAGTCCCCACTTCGTGTTCCATGGTTCCGTACACCCAAAACTGAAGTTCTGCGGCAAGAGTGTCGAGATACAGCCCAAAGGTCACGTCACGGTTGAACTGCCCAGGTAATTTAACTGTAACCTAGTTTGGGATCGATCCAAATCGAAGGCAAATTGATATTTGAAATGCAGTGGAGTTGAAGAAGTTTTGCTATTGGATATTTTGGACTTATTCCTTACTTCTACTAAAAGTACCTATTGATCGAGGTTTTGCGTCACTTATGTTTAATTGCGTAATTCGGTAAAATCTAATTGTAATCTAAATTTAAATAATTATTGAAAATTGAAAAAGCTCTTCAATTTTCAATAATTCATGTTTTATAGGTTAAAGAAAACGTCTATCTCACAACATCAACCTTAACTTAAAAATATATACCTATATAAGATCTGTTCTAATTCAATTTGTGTATGCAGTAGAGACAATTCCTATATCCCTAACTATAGGTGGGGAGAAGCCTACACATGGAGCAACGTGAACTGCTGCGTCCACAACGTGATCGTCGGCAAGCTCTGGATCGAGCAGTATGGCGCTATGGAGGTCACCTGCCACGGCGGCGCTGGGCTCAAAGCGAACCTTTGCTTCAAACCCGCTGGTTTCAATAATAGGGATCTGCATCGGGTTGATGGGTTTATTACAGATCCGAGGTAAGTGTTTGCTTGTAAAATAAAGTGATAATTTTGAAGGTAGATTTTTTTAATTGAATAAAAGGTATCTAGAAAAGTACTATAATTCAAGGCAATTAATTAAGGATTAAACCACTAACCTGAGTTAATATTATAGAAACATTGGCAGGTTTAATAATTTAATTAACAATAAAATACTAAATAACAACCTCATTTTCCTTTGCCAAAAGCTTTTATAATTTGTTTTCGGGCACGCTTTGGAAAATTTCTGACTGATAGAGCCTTTTTACGTAGGTACTAACTTAATTATTTCCGTAATTGCCATGGTTTAGGGAATGGTTCGTGGAATTTCAATGGAATTGAACTATCTTCTCTATAATAAATTTCAGCAAAAAGCGCCTCCGTTTCCTGTATGGCAAATGGACGCAATACATAAAATGCTGCACGGCCTCCGCATACGAACAGTGGGCGAAAGACCGTGGAGATGAGGCGACGGGACAGACGCCGGCGCATACGCCCAAGAAGGTGCTGGCTAAGTTGAACAGCTTTAAGGTGGGCGCACTAAGGTCCATGTCGATACAAGATGTGAGTATTGGTTTTTCAGACTAGCAAATTACTAGACTGAGACATATTCAAAACTCTTAGTATAAGGAAGAATCTCTGTTTTTTAATTTTTAATGATTGTAAATTTTAAATGCTCTCTGCCTATAAGTATTGGTCCGACTATTTAAGATTTTGCCCAAATTTACATCTTTAAGGTTTTTTATCTTCATCATTTTCCGATTATTTTGCTCCTATTGCTTATTGACGAAATTTATATTTCATTTCATATTACGGTTATCTAGGCTGAAGAAGCGGAGACATCAGATGAGGTCCCAAAACCAGATGACTCCTTCAACATTGACATTCCCGGCTCCGTGACTCTTTGGGAAGCTCGTCCTAGACCCAGCACAAGCGCACAGGTACGTTGAATATATCTTGTTATAGTTATCATTAACTTTAACCTTTAGGGCTTTGGAAAATTTCATTTGCATCTGATTTATCGATACTTTTATCAGAAATGGACTTCAACAGTCGTTGTCTACCTCTACGTTGTATCTATATAGTACAACGTATATACAAATTCTTCAACCTAACCCAACCTAATCTTCCAGTACTACCAATTCACGGAATTCGCGATGTCCCTCAACGAGCTAGAACGCGACATGAAGGGCCAGCTCTGTCCCACGGACAGTCGGCTGCGGCCCGACATCCGCCTGCTCGAGCAGGGAGATATAGACGCAGCGGCCGTAGAGAAGACACGGCTAGAGGAGAAGCAGCGAGCAGCTAGGAAGATGCTTAAGAAGTCGCCGGATGGATGGCAACCGAGGTAGGTTACAAAACTAAATAGTTATGAAGTTGGGAGGGAGTATGACTCATGATTTTTTTTTCTTTAATTGCTATGTGGCCAAGGATGGTCTCGGTCTGGTAGGACAAAGAGGGCTGATCACCTATTTGTCTCTAAAGAAAAAATCGATTAGTGAAACAGATGTATAATACATCTGCCCCTTACCCCACTAGGGGACATGGGACTTCACTTATTTACACTTTGTAAGAGCTACCAATTAAAAGTGTTTTATGTAATTTACAGGTGGTTCAGTCAAGGCACAAATCCGTACACGAAGCAGGAAGACTGGCTGTACAATGGTGGTTATTGGGACAGAAATTACGAGCATCTGAAGGATATCGATATATTTTAATTGATTTCAGGCAATAGCTTAAAATATTTAAATTATTTCCAGAAGAAAATACAGCTTATTCTAAAAAGCTGCTTGGAGCTAATCAAAATTAAACTTAATTAAGGATTAATTTATTCATTAAATTTATACTATTTTTTTATCTTGCTATACTGATTTATTTTTCACTGTTTCAAACATGTAACAAAGTATATATTTTTCTATTCTTTCTCTTCATAAGCCTATTATTCTCTTCCTGTTATTTTTTTTCTTGTCAATAGAACTACACTAAGAATCTTTCTTCTACTAAGCTTCCTCTCCTAAACAAATAGTTGTGTTATTTTATGTTTATATTAGATTATTAAATAAAAATGAAATGCTCAAAATTAAAACAAAATATTGAAATTCCCTTTTTATATGAAAAAAATATTTTTAAAGAAATTAATTAGCTGACTCACATAATATAGACTTGAAATAGAGCTAAAGCTACCTTAGTTTTATGTATTTTAAACAAATCTTTTTAAAGTATTAAATAAATAGAGTGTAAGACAAACTCAAAATATAATTCATTGCATTTAACGCATTTTATTAATTGTATACTAACGCACAAATTTATATTAAATACAATATAATTATTATTACCAGTAAAATTGATAAATAAGTTTTTAGTTTTTTTTTGTTACTTTAAATTTTCGTTTTATTTTGAATAAAAATAGCATTTATTCTTAATTGTAAAAATATCATTGATAGCGTATCTGGTATTATCAATATTGTAATAATATAAAAAAGTTGTTATAACAATTTAATGTGTATAGATTATCTGTATACGCTTAAAATAAAAAAAAATATATTATCTGTTTGTAGCGGGGCCATTTTATGCAGTGCCAATGCGCGAGTAGAAAAATTATATTGTGTACATTGGTGTGTAGAAAAATTATACGTAGTGATTAATAAAAAAAACTTTGTATTGCTAGAAATATATGTTAGAGCACGAAATAAAAAAGTTATTACAATAAAACCGAATTTTCATACAATAATGCACTTTATGAATATTCACTTCTCTAAGGAACTAATACGCAGTAGAAAATTCACTTCACTAATACGCAGTAGAAATGTGTTCCTTTTTGTATTGAATATCATAAAAAGCCTTGGTCTGGTATGGCATGGAAGTACTGTCATCATATATTTTTAGAAAATTCTAACAGGCAAACAAAAAATAAGAAAATTAAATACATAAGTACAAAGAACACTGCAAACATGTTACCAAATCTGAGTCAATTATTGTAAATATTATATGGAATTAGACTCTGTTTTTTTTTAATTACAAAACGTGAAATCGGATGTTCTGCACGAAAAATGTAGTGCAGTTGACTCTTGTCATAGCTAATCTACTTTATTATTGGATATGAAAAAATATATATGCAGAAAAAATTTTTTTTTTAAATAACAGGCATAATACTTTAAGTAAATAATAAAAGGCATAATATTATATAAAATATGTATAATATACATTTAAAGCATAGCTTTTAGAGCATCATTGAAAGTTAAGTAAATTAATATCAATAATTATTTTAAATAACTAATAATATGTTGTAGTGAAAAATATAAGCGTATAATAAGGGCACTGCAGGATTGTCTACTAAATTAATTCTATAAGACTTAGTTTTATTGTATCTTTTATTTTACATATTGATTATAAAACCTAAGTTATATATTTTTATTGTTTGTAAATACCTATAATTTGTATATAAGCTAATAATTATGATCTCCAAAAATTAGTAGCTATATTTTTACAATAATGTGTAGCAAATGTTTAATGTGTGTCTATATGAATCATAGATTATAATATAGAGCTATGTAATATGTTGTCTGTGAATAATGAGGTGTCTACACGATATAAAATTCCAACTAGTGAGATTTGTGAAGTCTAGTCTTTATTTAAGTATTTGTTAAAGTTAGAACTTAGACTCGTACCGTGGTAGAGGAGTCAAACTTGGTGTGTAGTAAGACTGTTAGAAAAATTATTATCTTCCTCAAATAAATCTAAAGTACTACGGAAAATGTAATGAAATGTGTATTCAATCGCCAAATATCGCATATTATGTATATGTAAACAGTGGTATAAAATTTATTCCAATGAAATAAGTTTTTTGCATTTGGTATTAGGACGGCTCATATTATCGGGCTATTTTGTTTAGTTATGTTTTGAAACCCCCAAGTTGAAACTATCTGCCAAGTAACTGCTAGGTACTTATATCAGACCCGCGGGTCTCAATGTAAACGTTTATTGATTAAATAGCGAATTATATCATGCAACTGTTGTTTTATTTTACAAATCTTTCGGGTATAATTTGTTGTCAGAAATAATTTAAGATAACTATAATTATGATGAAAATTTATAATGATAGGTAAAGGTTATAGGAATAAAAGACGTTTTGTAATTATTTCTTTATTTGTCTATTAATCACACATTTATCACATTCACGTCACTAGTATAAAATATAATATATAAAAATCGTATACAAAATGATACAATACAGAATCCAAAATGAGAAAATAACGTATTATTGTGAAAATCTTATTCTGTAAATAAAAAACATGGAAAAAATAATTAGTTCGTTTTGATTCAAAACAAACAATTACGTTTTTCCTTGTAGCATTGTTATCACTTATCATAATATCGTTATTTACGAATAGCATCAACTATTTTAACCGACTTACAAAAAATGAGTAGTTAGGTAACTAGTTATGAGTAAAAAGTATTTACGTATATTTTAAAGTGAAACTTTTATTACATCGCATCGTCTCAAACTTTTTGGTCTGTGTAGCGCATGTCGCGTGACGGTCGGCTGCCGAGTAGGTATAAGGGTGCACTCACACACATCAGTCACCGTCACGGCACGTCACCGGACAGGATTAAAAAAAAATATGTATCAATAGTTCTAGTATGACTCTGTTCCCACACGACAGTCGCCGGCACGAAATCTATCAGTGACGTCACCGGTCAGGCACGTCAAATAATCTTTCCATACATGTATCATACTTTTATCCCCACTCACCCGGTGCCGTCACGTCTCAGTTCAGTCAGCGTCGTGCTACCGTCAATTGCTACATGTTCTCTAGCGTGACACACGTCTAATCACTGACTAACCTGATGTATGTGTTCAATGATTCAGTCAAACCGGCGACGTGACTGACGGACAACATGACGGTGACTGGTGTTTGTGGATACGTACACAAACCGTCACCGATCAGTCATCGGTGACTTGACGGTGACTGATGTGTGTGAGTGCACCCTAAAGCAGTGTTCGGAGTCATTATCGTACAAATACGATAATTTTGTGCCTAAGTTTCACTTTTACCGTGGTTTTTAAATAAAACCACACAACATTTTTTTTATTTATTCTACAAAGAGCGAAGAGAAGAAACGCGTTGAACAGTAAAGTATACCTACTAACTACATATTATTATAGAAATTATTAAAATAACGATCTTCACAATAATACGGCGACATAGACATTAAACCTGTCAAGATACCACAGATAATAAATATAATGGCACTTCATACAAATGTGATATAGTAGTAAAATTTACAAATTCAAAAACATTTAATTTAAAAGCTTCGATTAAATGCCTTTACAAAAAATGTTCTTTATTGTCTTTTGATATTTTTCATATAATATATGAAATATAGGTCCTTAATTGGCTCATTCATTCTTCTTAAAACTAACTTAATTAAGTCGTTTGAATTTTAGGCTTGTCGATTTCGATATAGAAAATTGAATAACAATATTTATACAAAAGAAATTCCAAAATGGGACTTATTACTAAAGTATCACCACAGAGTATCACACTCTCATCCCCTCTACTTTATATGTGCGTAAAGCAGTCTTCACACACGCAAAATCAGTTTCAATTTGCAAATCACATTTTTGCGTGTGAAATGGCATAACATCAATAACTCCAAGAAAATGTTACTAAGGCTACTGGTTACTATCAAAAATTTATCTTATCCTGCCAGGATCTTTATTTTTATCAAGACATAAAATCTTTTTTCAGTGCAATTCGAGCTATAATACATTTTCTTGAGCAGTTGAATCTCCTTTCTTGATGCTTATAAATAATTCTTGTATGTAACAAAACTTAACATTTAATAATCAAAAGACGGTACAATTTTCGTTGTATCAACAAAAATTGTATAGTCTGTCGATTTCGGCTTCAAGCCTGTTATAAACACCTAAAGATGATGAAAAAATTATTATTTTACCATGATAAAATAAATATTTTTTGTATTCATGTCATTCCTTACAAATCTTCTCTCGGTCACGCTTGACATCCAAATAGGTCCACTTTTGCAATTTTATAAAACCCTTAAATTTGGGCTATTTTTTATATTCAACCAAATTCGGTTGTTCAAATATACACTCCTAACTAGTAATTGTTTCTTTAATTACCAAAAAAACAGTTATCAATACATTTTCAATCCCACCCATTGCAAAATATCCTTACTTGGCCTACATACAACTAAATGGTCCAATCCCATAGTTCGCAATTTACTGCGCTTCCAAGCCAGAGTCAAGGAAATCCTTCAAGTGCAGGGGAACAGGCCGGGGGAACATTCTGAACATCTGTAATAGAAAACACATCATATTACAGATATATTTCGTCTGGAACTTTTAGAAAAATATTTTATTAAATGTTTGGGGAAAGTTTGAGTCGTTATCGCTAAATTTCACAGAAAATTGCTAGCCTAGACTGTTTTCAAATTGTCAAAACTAGACCAAATTTAAACGGGACCGGGAAAACAAGTAATCAAAACTTTTTCCCCAAGTCGGAAGTTCTAAGGTAACAAACACAGAAAATACCGTCGAATTGAGAAACTCCTCCTTTTTTGAAGTCAATTAAGACCTCCTCTTTTCGTAACGTTGAGCATGTTTGATATTTTGGAATGGTATTATGGTCTTACGCTTTTTCGATCAGGTCACGTGTCCTGACGCGAGTTTAAGATTTTATACCCATTACAGAAAAAGTGCTCAACGCCGCTAAAGAAGTTTTCACTTCAAAAAACAATTCTTACCTGGTTAATATAATAAAGAGAGCTTGGTATCGTGATCTCGGAGTAGTTCCTCCTCACAGCGTCCAGGATGTTGTCAGCAGCTTCAGATGGTGAGATGATCTTCATCAGAGACGGGAACTTGATCTTTGGGTTCTTGCAGAGACCCGTGTCCACTATGTAGGGGCAGATGCAGGTCAGCTTGATCTAAGGATTACAAATGGAAGCTTTTTCGTACTTATTGGTTGGTTTTTAATTACTAATGGGGAGTTTTAGTAAGATGATGATACGATTCTTAGATGGATCAATCATTATTGCTTTAATTAAATCATTAGAAAAGCTTTTATTCAAGCAACCCAACAGGAAATTATATGGGCACTTGCTATTCTGACCATTTATATCCTATTTTTTATATCGTAACAAGCAGTTTATTATAATTATTATGATGGTCTACTCTAACGTAATTACGTTTAATATCTGTTATTACCTGTTATTTATTCTCCTATTTTTGTACCTAGTGGCTAGGCTAGGACTATTTTTGTGGAATTAATATTAGCAAAAAGTGGCAGTGGAGGGTTCACGAAGTTTTCGAACTAAATTGTCTAATTTGCAACATATATTCATCTTTAATGTGTACAAAACGATATTTTAATGATTGATAACACATCTAAACAAGAAGAAAAGTGCTCTTTCGATGCCTAAACGAATAGCATAATATTATTTGTATCCAAACCCAATACCAAGTGTCATAGTTTCTCCAAAAAGTGTACTAAAAAAAATTGGTTGTCTGTAAAGTCGGTTTACTGACGATAGTTGAACGTGACAACGTCCGATTGTGCTTCTTTGTCGCTCGTTCTGCGCTCTCGCTTGCACTTCAAGCTTACGGAACGCCTCAGAGCGAGGTAACGCCGGCTATATCGAATTATAAGAAGTCAAAAATGTATAGAGGTAGGACATGGCCACTATGTGCCCGTGTTGCGCTATATCAGTGGGAGCAGTACTATATACACATTACACACCCCGCTAAAGTCCCTCGGGTCCTCCCGCAGCTCCTCGTGCAGCGCCTCCATCATGCCGCGCACCGCGAACTTGGTGCCGCAGTACGGGACCAGGTTGCGCAGCCCGAGCACGCCCGCCATGGAGGACATGGCCACTATGTGCCCGTGTTGCGCTATATCAGTGGGAGCAGTACTATATACACATTACACACCCCGCTAAAGTCCCTCGGGTCCTCCCGCAGCTCCTCGTGCAGCGCCTCCATCATGCCGCGCACCGCGAACTTGGTGCCGCAGTACGGGACCAGGTTGCGCAGCCCGAGCACGCCCGCCATGGAGGACATGGCCACTATGTGCCCGTGGTTGCGCTCCATCATTGATGGCAGGACCGCTTGTAGCAGCTGTAATGATTGAAACGAAGGAAATCTTGATCTTAATATATAACAATCTCGTGTCACAATGTTTGTCCTCAATGGACTCCTACACCATTTAACCGGTTATAATAAAATTCGCATACCATGTGCAGTTTGATCCAACTTGAGAGATAGGAAAGTTTAAACATGTAGGTACCACGGGCGAAGCCGGGGAGGACCGCTAGTAATAATTTATTAATTAAGAGAATGTAATTAATTAATAATTTTGCTTTTTATTTTGTTAAAAGGCTTTGTTCCAATTAATAAATAAATCAACGATGAACGACTAGCACAATAATTTGTTTCTTTACTGTGATAAATCTATACTAATATTATAAAGCTGAAGAGTTCGTATGTTTGATTGTTTGTTTGAACGCGCTAATCTCGGGAACTACTGGTCCGATTTGAAAAATTCTTTCGGTGTTAGATAGCCCATTTATCGAAGAAGGCTATAATATATATATCATCACGCTAAAACCAACAGGAGCGGAGCAATGCGGGTGAAATCGCGGGTAACAGCTAGTCTAAAATAAGTTCCATCTATTTCTATACGGGTGCCTAGTCATTTTAAATTTTGTGTCAAAACTCAAATCGTTGTAGGTACCTAGTTAACCTAAAGTTGAAACTAAAACTTAGATATTATTTTTAATAGGCTCTAGAAACCGTGAAGTTTGTATGATATTGTTCATGATAACATTACATTTCTGCAATTAAATATCTGTGCCAAAGCCAAAAAGTTTATTGTGGTTTATTTGTCGTGTCAAATATCAGTTTTGACCTTGAAAGGTGAAACCATTCGGTTTCATTGCCAAAGGTGAATCTTATAAAATATAATAAAATCCTCATGTATTTCACTGCACCGGTTTTTTTCTGTTTTCACAAATGAGAAGCGTGGGTCCCGAGGAAGGTAGTAAATAATTTGTTAAATTTTGAACGATAAAGGCGAACCCACGGGCGGAAAGATAGAGCCGTATATTCCAGAATTACTGTTAAATGGCTGCTTATATGATTGACAATTGAAAATCTTTAATTTTTGTCATCTTTATGGAGACCTAAGTGTATAACAGGCTACACGATTAAATCTTATTTTAAATGCTAACTAGCGTCTTAATTAATTTATAATTAGTCTTAAGTATTTTCCTCAATTTAAAAGTGTAGCTGAGCCTACGTTTATTTAAATTAAAAATTATAATTTAATTTAATATGTGAGAATTACTTCCCGTCAAACCGCCTATATAAAATATTAAAATAAGAAAAACGAAGGCCTTATTCAGTAGGTTATCTGATACTCAGTCAGTCAATACAATAACCACTCATATTATATTCCAATTGTGGTTTGCCACTTGTAATTATTAAAATATTTGCATTGCGTAGTTTCTTGTCGATTGTTACATAAGTAAGTCAAACATCCTTTGCACTTAGTTCTTGTAATGCCTAATTGATTCTTTAGTTTCTTCGTACTCTACAAGTTAAAATAAGTGCCTACTGAATATATTACAATCTCAGTGTATACCTACTGAACTAATGGTTTGAAAACTTTACTATTATTTAAAAAACACGGAAAACTTAAAATTCAAATGATTTATTGTGATTCACAGGTTATAAGTAAAGTTTTTAGTAAGTACTGGGTAGTATGAAAAGTATAGGTGCTGTGACTAAAAATAACTAGGTAAGTACATGAGAGCTGAGATAAAACCATGTAAAAATTATAATATTCGGCACATATTCACAATTGTGACAAAAAGTATAGAGCCACTATAATAAATACTAAATAGGTTAAACAATATCACAGATAGTGTAATCTATACTAATATTATAAAGAGGAAAAGTTTGTAAGTATGTATGTATGTATGTATGGTTTTCACGCAAAAACTACTGGACCGATTTCAAAAATTCTTTCACCATTAGAAAGCTGCATCTTTACTGAGCAACATAGGCTATATTCATTAGAGATCCTTACCAAAAATGCAATAATGTAACCCAAGGTGTAAAAAAATCCTCAATAAAATTTCTGTCATCGCGTGCGCTGCAGAATCTATAGAATCTAAGCGAAGCGTTGAGGTGGGTACTACTGTCGCTTCGCGCAAAACATCTGATTTTTCAAACTTAAAATGTCTTTATGTATCATACATTGCACTTGTAAGATAATACATACACACACATATTAAGAAAAAACACTATTTTTAACGTTCATGATATTTTTGATGTCATTTTTGTTATTTAAACTAGTTAAAAAGCAGTTTAAAAAAGTTCTGTCTTGGACGTCCGTGTGTCTGTATGTGCGGATCCTTTTTCTTGTTAACACGATAGCGACCGAAATACTTTACTAATCGAGTCTTTTTTTTTCTCTTACGCTTGAGTATGCTCAGGAATAGAACCCTTTCATTTTTCAGGGTCTGATTCGATGTGGTTTAATTGTTATTAAATAAACAAAAATAATAATTAAAAATATTTATTAAAAAAAAATTATGAGGCGTGCACTTTTGGATTTTCCAAATTATTTGGAAATTTCTTTCAGTTTACGATAGCTCATTTATTGAGCAAATCTATATTATATTATTACGACAAGTAAAATAGGAATGGAGCCATGTTGATAAAACCGCGGGGCACAGATAGTATACTAACAAAAGTAGGTCCTAAATACGCTTAAAATGTACCGAAATCCCTAAATTTAATTAATTCAATCTGTACAATTTATTGTCTGTCACCTGAATTAAATGTAATAAATAAATAAAATTAAATTATACAGCTTACCCACAGATGAGCAAGCACATTAACTTCAAAGGCAGTGCGTATCTCCTTTTCATTGGTCTGCAAGAGCGGCTTGCAGGGCATCAGACCAGCATTGTTCACCAGGATGGTCACTTCGCCGACCTCTGTACGTATTTTCTCTATTAGCTCGTTGATTGCTTCGCGATCAGTGACGTCACAGCTGGAAAGAGATCACTTATGTAGATACTAGTGGTCCGCCCCGGCTTCGCCCGTGGTACATATTTCGCAATAAAAGGTAGCCTATGTCCTTTCTCGGGTATCAAAATATCTCCATACCAAATTTCATGCGAATTGGTTCAGTAGTTTAGGCGTGATTGAGTAACAGACAGACAGACAGAGTTACTTTCGCATTTATAATATTAGTATGGATTGTTTGGGAGTACTGAGATTGTGTGTTATTACACAACAATACAATAGGGTGTTTTGATGCTTTTAGGGCTTTTCACGTAATTATTAAAAGCTGTATCGTTGATCGTTATGGAATTTTGTGCAGGAAGGCAGTATATGTAATTAAAAGTGGTAAATGTTAAAATAGGTAGGTAGATTCAAAAGTAGGTACATACTTCTAAAAGAAGTCTAATTGAATAAAGAAATGTTTGAGTTTGAATTTGTTAATAGTTACTCTGTAAAATTACTTCTTAGGTATTCTGCTAGAGCAGCTAGACTGTACTCGAAGCTTCTATGGTAATATTTGAAAAAGCAATCGTGTATTATGTAATGTTAACATTTATTTCAGCACCAAACTTATTTATTCTTGACAAATCTCTATCGTTACATCTTCATCCTGACAGATTCCTGTCATCCATCTCATCATCAAATCAATGATATTGAACGTCGTTATATTGAAATTTTACCTATTAATTGATTACGAATTGATAACAATTTGAAAAGACTGACCTGGTTAGTCTTTTCCAGTCTTTTCCAATGGCGCATTTTTTAGCGAGTATATAAATCTTTTTTAGTAATAAAAGCATCAATCGTTGCTTATAATTATTAGTCACAATATGTGGGGAAAAAATCATTTATAACCAGAAATTATGGCCATAAAATTAACATGATTCTGCCGTCAGAATATTATAGTACCTACATATATACATACAAGGAAACATGAGCAGTATTAAGCTTTAAAATCATCATCATCAATACATATAATAAAATTCTAGAAAAGTGGTGTCTGTACAATGAAAATATGTAAAAAAAATTAGCACAGGGGTTATTACTAAATCGATCCCAAACCCAAAACTGTCGTTAAATTTTTTTTTTGTCTGTTTGTCTGTATGTTTGAACACGCTAATCTCAGAAACGGCTTATCCGATTTAAATGCGGTTTTCACTATATATTGTGGTAATCTTCATTTAACATTTAGTGTTTATTTCATGTCAATCGGTTTATAAATAAAAAAGTTATGAAAAATTAACATAAGAAAATAACCTAATTACAATTGATTAAAAATTAAAATTATGAATTATAAAAAATGCACTAGAGTTCATACTAACTGTATAATGTTTGTTTTAAAATATAACTACAAGTTATAAAAATGCAGTTGTAAGTGTTCATGTACTACCTATATGAATAGGTATGATATAAATAATAAAAATATCACCGTACTATAAATTATAATCTACCTATAGGTAAACTGTCAAAAAATTGTAGACTGTACCAAACCAATTACACGCGGCAAATCTGATCGATTTTCTTGATGATGCATTATAAACCTGTAAACATGCATCTGCAGTTGATGCACAAAGGGATTCAGGTATATTCATTATTCGCACTACTACAGCAATTATTTAGTAATCTGTGCTTCTATTATAACGATACTGCTCATTAGTGCTACATTTGGTGGGTACATCAAATGATAATTATAGGCATAATCGGACGAGTCATCTCAACATAGACCGAGCTGGACACGCCTTATGATCGAATTATGGCTGTAGCTCGCACCATTTAAAGCGATGGATTAACATGAACAACTTAACAGTACCTACTAACCGATAGCTATGCGCCTTCCCCTTGTTCTCCTTGACAAGTTCCACGGTCTCCTGGTTGCCGGCTGGGTTGATGTCCACGCAGACCACGATACTGCCGAGCTTGCCGAAACGCATCGCCATCTCCCGGCCCATGCCGTGGCCGGCTCCTGTTATCTAGAAGTATTTAGATATTTGATATAAAGATATTTAATTACTATTATGATTTTTAACGGATTTAGAACATGGTTTATTCCTTATATTATTTAAACGAAGTTACAACTCTACAGAGTTTTCAAAATCAGGTTCTACTCGTATATTGTGTGATTTCATTAGCACGGGAATTTATTTTGACCGCGCAGTAAAGCCACTGCCTATTAGAAAAAGGGAGCCACTGCCTATTGGAAGGAGTCGGGGCAAGTCGCTGATACTCTAATAAAAAATCTGACTTGAACTTATTCAAACGGTACGTATAACGTACCTATATATGTTTGGCCTTGACACTCTCACTGGGTAATAAACTTTACAAATGAGGGAATGCATTGCAACTTGACTGAAGCGATGCAAAACATGTTTTTGTGTAAACATTTCGTCAATGTGACTCCACACTTACACCATTTTGTAATAGGTAGTTTGCTGCTAAGCGGTACTTACAACGGAATTTGATTAGGTATCGATGTAAAATGTAAACAATTTAATAACTACAATTTTGTGTGTCTGTATGTAGTTTTCTCAGAAATAACTGAACCTCTTTAATTTCGTTTTCACCAATAAATAGAGCAATATGTAGAGTGAATACAAGCAGAGCATAATATGGTTCTATGATAGTGTACCTAAATATTCGGAAAATTTTGAATACAACTTTTTGTCTACAATAAAATTAGGCATTTGATACAACAAATGTAAAACATTGGAACCCCAAACCAATGAAGCGTTTTAATTCTTAAAAACACTACTTTACTTACAAGCACAATCTCCCCACTAACGCTCTTCGGCTCCGGTGGTACGAAGAAGCGGTAGATGCAGTAGAACCACGTGGCGTACATCTTCACGATCAGCACGAGGATCTCTAGCGCCATCATGACGCCCTGGTACACCTTCATTGTGATGCCTTGTTCGTCCGTCCTAAACAAATAAATTATTGCATTAGATAATTTAATCATTATTTTACACTACTAGAAATATATTTTACAGATCGCGTCATGTAAAAAGAACGGTGACAGTCAAGCTACGTATAGATAGGCGATTTATCTATTTGGTGGTTATGAATAACAATATGCGAAGCCACTATTCGCGAGGCTAGTTCAAAAATAAAACAATAGACACAAAGTTTCGTGCGAATCTGTACCTATGCCAAGCTACTAGTTATTATTCTGTACCCATGCTCAAACACACCCCATCACATTTCTTCCAACGTTATTTTTACGTGACGCATACTGTCTCTCTATCTCAGAGATTTTAACAGTAAAACAATTTTGCATATTGAAGAAAGTATGAATGATTATTCTTATTTAATTAATTATCGCTACATTAGTAATCCGTATTTAAAGCTAATTTTATATACCTAATGAATCACAAATTATGTATTTTTATACGTAGTTTAAAACAAGAAATGATTTATTATCTTATGAATATTGTTTATCCAAATGCATGAATGGATGTTGTAAATGATTCACGCGTTAGTCAAATCAATGGTTAAAATATTCGATTGCTAAACGTTGTTTCCTCAGTGTGTACAAAACAATTACTTGAATTTGAAATCAGCCTTGTATGTAGAGTGCTAATTAGTCTTGGTTATGTAATTTTGAATGGCTTTTCGCATAGAGCACAATGCGTAGTTTTTCTTTTCCTTCGTTGAGTGGAAAGCTTTGCAACTTATGGAACATTTTGTGGAGTAGCTATGGTTACAAATATTTATTTGTCATGCGATATGTATATGAATTTGAATGAAACGTATTAAATAAAAGGCGTTTCCTTTCCTAGACACATAGAAAAATAACTATAATACTTGCAATAAATAGATTATCATGTCCCATTTGAATTCGGGACAAGGTTTTAGCAACGCGTAATGAGTATGCAAAAGTAATGTATGAGGAAACAGGGACCCCTCCGGATGCTGCTTTAAATTACATACATCGTTTCAACTATTATCTGTATAATAATACTAGCTGGAACCTGTGCTTGCTTGCATAGTACTGTGGTAAAAAGTATGTGCTAATTCTGACTATGTATAATAATTTATGTCTGCACCAAATTTTATATAGATCCGATCAGCAGCTGATGTTGCGTGTGAGATAAATAAACATTTACACCCATACATTCTTAATTTCGCGTTTATAATGTTATTAATTATAGTATTTGTAGGTCATGCGTCTTCTATTGATATTCAGTGTATTACGACCTATATTGAGACACAAAATTGATCACATATTTGCTGCAATTTCTAGACGTCCGCGTCGTAATTTCAACTTAACAATATCACTCTCACAATAGTATGAAGCATATAATGTGATGAGGAATGCATTGTGTGTTGAATCCATTATCTAGTATAATATGTAACGTATCTCCTGCGTCTGTCTATAGCTACATATAATGGTCGTGGTTAAAGTTCAGTCAGAATTTGGAACAAACAAAAGAACCGTTTTTCCATACAAACGTTGTCCCCTGTTTCCTCCCTGGATTGTGCCACTAGAGCAATATTTTTTTTATTAATAATCTATGGTAACTTTAGCCACGTTTTCCTTTTTGTCATATCTTAATTATTATAAAAGATATGAACCTTCCAAAACGTGAGAAATAGCACAGATTTTCCGTTATGTTCCGTCTTCCATAAAACTAATTTTTGGACATTATATAAAAAAAGCAAAACGTAGGAACAAAGCCTATACTTTTCTCTACTTAATTAAGAAAAAAGTAATTAAATCGGTCCAGTATTGGAGGAGGAAACAGGGGACTACGGAACGTCGAATTTGCGTAATTTTCCTAGGTATTTTCGGCCCGAGCTGCACTTGTCCCTGTCGCGTTCTACGGGGGAGGCTTGAGCCTTGAGGCATAGCGCGACAGCAATAGATAATAGAAAAGCCTAATTTTGAATAATTCTCTCACTAGTTTTGTTGGCTCTTAAAATATACCTACGCATAGAAATTAAAATACACCACTATAAGTTGGTTATAACACTAAATTATAATTATAATCGAATAGGATTTTTTTATTAATAAACACAAATAATAAAATACCATTAAACAAGACTTCCTGTATACTTACTTACATACTTAAACTGTAAAATAATCAATATGGTGATGATACTTTTTTTCCTATTCCGTAGGTATCACTTTAAGGATATTTATTTCAGAATAATGGAATGGAATAATGTAAAATCTATAAAATATAAAACTTACGTAGGTATAATAAATAGAGATATACTTATGTATTATTTAATTGTATTAGAAAATACTAACTCTAGGTCTTACTCTAAGTATATAGGGGAAACTATGTGACCTTGCGTGTTGCGTGCTACAATTATCTTGTTATCCGACTAAATGATAGATAAATCTTTTCTATCAATTATATACACACGGCTAAATTACTAACAGCATTATAACCGCTATCTTTCAGATAATGAATAGATATCTACGCTGTTTGTTTTTGTACGAAGTAATGCATTTGGTTAGGTTATAAATATCGTAAAAAGTGGTTATGTTATACAGGGTGTCCCACCACTGGTTTAATAAGCGCGAAGGGACTTGTAGTTTCACATACGCTGAGTACGTAAAAAATACTTATAAAATTCCAGAAGCATTTTTTTTTTCAAATGAATGAATTCTTAAAACTCTATGTGTAGACACCTAACAAGCAACCCGCCCAAATTTTCCATCCGCACGTGAGCTATCTTTTAAGTTTTAAGATTATGTTTTCATTGACAAAATGCTCACATTTATAGCGAAGCGGTATATTATGCCGGCTGCGCGAAGTTAGAGAAGAAAACATGGATATTAAGGTGATGAATTAATTTTTCTAACATTTACGGCCCTTTTTAAACCTTCGTAATTTTTATATTATTAAAGTTGTCGTGATGAAAATTCTTGACAAGAAAGTTCAATAGTAACACAATACGTCTACCGTTTTAGAAACATGATTCCATGATATTTTCTCGATAGAAAAAAAATACAAAGTTCTCATTGTTATTTTTTTTTAATCTCTGGCATCTTCAAAATAACAAACGTAAAGTTACGACTTTTTGGATATTAACTATAAAATATACAACCTATACGTCTACCGTGTTAGAATTTTGAAATATGCGATGGTTTTGAAATAAACAAGAAATACTTGAAATTAGCGCCTGACCAGCCAATATAGCGAGAGCCGCCCTGTACCTTCCTACCCCGATCGCTGCACGAGTCATTCCCGCTACGGCCGTCACACGGGGAACTTGTGTCGCTTGCGCAATTGTAAAAAAGGGTGACAACACGATAAGACAAAATGAGACAAATGGGGACAATAAAGAAAATAAGAAGAAGAAACATAAAGGTTGGAGGAAAAAGAATGCTTACAATTGGAACAAATTAATGAAGTAAGTTGGTTTTATTTTAAATTTGATGATAATTGTATTATAGACGATGTTTGATATGTACCCCTGTTTTAAGTACATAACGAATGTGTAAGATTTTTTCATTTATAGCATAAATAATCTTTTCAGAAATCCGGAATCCAGAAGGAAAATAAACCCACTGATTGTTCACAATGTGAACCCACTCCTTCGTAAGTACCTTTATTCAGTCAAAAATGTATGTTATCAACGCTCTACTGGTTTTATCGCATGATTCCATTTTTAGCAAAAAGCAACAAAGTGCAAAGAAATAAAAAATCATGGTGAACTTAGTGGAAGTATGGTGGACGTAATATGGAATTATGGAACAGGAGCTCGTTGGAGTAGTATTATATTTTAAAAAAATACGAAAAAATTTCAAGAATTTCTTAGTAGGTGGTAGATAAGTATGTTGTATAAAGAATTTGATGTTGATATTTATTTCATTTATACTTACTACACCTGTGCGGGAAATTGCTTAGTACTAAAACCGGTTTATATTCATATTTACATAGTAATGTGAGTTTTCATTTCGAAAAATTTTGTGTAAGTATATTAAATTGAGTTCCTGGGTGATCTGGAAACACAATTGAGCCCGGAAGGTGGCGCTGCAGTCACTCCTCCTAATGACATGAACCGATTTGGATGAATATTTGTGTGCACATTTCATTTTTGTGGGATGATTGGTTGATTCGTTTTCACATTAGCTAATATTATGTATTTTTGTTGTTAGAAAGTAAACTTAATTTAATGTTTATAATACATTATTATTGGTATAAATAAGCCAGTGTTCGTCTCACATTGCTGTACCTGCCTACCTATCCTACCAGGGCCTAACTTTGTTCTGGCTATTTTATTTTGATTATTTGTAATGAATAATTACAATTATAATAGAGTGCAAAAAATAAATACATGCGTCAATATATTTTGTGTTTTTATTTAAAAAAATATCATTCCGACCGCGGCTTTGCCCGCGTGGAATTAGGTTATATCGTGAATCCTGTTTTATCCCACAGAAGTGTTCAGTTCGGATAAAAAGTATCCTATGTGTAAATCCAGGCAATTAGCTATATTTTATCAAAATTGGTAATGTAGTCTTGACGTGATTATTGATTAAGTAACAACTAACAAAAAATATACAAATTAAGGGGCTTAGAAGAGCTAAACGAGGCAAAACTCGAGTTTTATAATGCTTTAAAGTATATGATTAACTGTAGTAAAAAATCTCAGACAAATATATGATATTCTTCAGGATATATACTAGTTAGATATCGTGCTGAAAACACAATACAACTTATTTTACTCGATAGAAAAAAATCACAAAGGTACCTCTAAAAAAATCTTTTGATACTTAAAAACCATACTAAACTACATGCAATCATTCTGTTTTTACGGCAAATAATTCTACAAGCAACATACTAAAAAAACTTCGTTTTATTTTTTTAGTCCAATCAATAGATTTCGTGTAAATCGCAAATTCTTATTCCCAAACCAAAAACGTACGCATGTGTGCGTGAACCGCCTGTGTACCGACACTACCGGCCGAGGCCTGTTAACCACTAACCGTCGTCGATTGTGTTAATGTGTGCGCGAGTCACTCAATTTCAGCTAGCTCTTGTAATCCCCTTAACATCCAAAGTTTCGCATCAGTTTTACTGTATTAGCGATATCTTCCACTCTTGACTTTGACTGAGAAGAATTAGGGTTTATAACTTCTTTCAGAAATAGTACCTTTCATTTCTGGGCATGATGTAATATCTACGTCAGCATCAAATTCTATCTAAATCAATTCAGTAGTCCGCGTAATTAGGTACCATTTCATTTTTTCAGAGTAACAATATTTTTTGTTATTTTAAAGATTATTTATAACCTGTATTATTTTGTAATAAAGTAAACATTACGAAATAATAATAATTAATAATTATTAATAATGTCTAAGTAGTTGTTAAAAAGAAGATAATTTTGTGTTTATAAGCAAGAAAATAAAACCAATAAATCAACAATTAAATATATGTATAACAATATTATAACTGTATGACGACTCCATACATGTTTGTCCCGAGTCGGCCAGCGGCAGCGCGGCGAGTATGCAAGAATGTCTTCGCGCACACCCGCGTTCGCGATAGCGAGCTATTAGACTCCGCCCGCCAAGCAGTGGATTTTTTTTTGTGTATCGTCTTAAGGAAAATTTTAGCAAAAAAAATTTGTGGTAATTTTTTTGTTTAAGTATTTTTTACGTGATCTGTGTATGTAAAACTACAAGCCCCTTCGCGCTTAGTATACCGATAGTGGGACACCCCGTATATGTATAGGTACAGTGCAACCTCGATATATAACAAATCTGAAGGGAACAAATAAATATTCGTTATATCAAGTAATTCGTTGAACTGAGGTTCGTTATATTGAGGTACGTTATATTAAGGTTGCACTTATCAATATTATCATTACACTTGATAAGACAATTAATCGTGTTATTGAAATGATACGTCCTAAAGTAACTGCAATTTTGAAATGTTTTCTGCAATTTTGAAATGTTTTGGGTTCTTAATCATCACTACATAGTATAAAACAAAGTCGCTTTCTCTGTCCCTATGTCCCTTTGTACGCTTAAATCTTTGAAACTACGCAACGGATTTTGATGCGGTTTTTTTTAATAGATAGAGTGATTCAAGAGGAAGGTTTATATGTATAATAACATCCATTAAATAGTGGAGAAGTACTGTTATTTTTGAGGTTTCTAATGTGATGTCGTAAATAATTACATTTTTTTCCGCTTACATTGCAAACGCAGGCTGAACCCTACGAGTTTTATCAAAATAATGTACTAAGTATTGTACACATTGAAAAGGTCTACAGAAAAGTCCGCGATGGTATATGTCTATCTCTTATGGATAACCCACAATAACTTTTTTTGTCATTTGCTTTTTACGACAAAATATAATGGCTAATTTTCGGAGCGATTTTAACCAATACAGCATTAATCCTTAACCAATTAAATACCTTGAATACATTGTTAATTTAATATAGATCTATATGGCCCTTTACACCGTATGATTTAAGTGAATATTTTCGAAGATATTACAGATTTAAAAATTGCGGGACGTAGCGTTTGCGGCGGTAAGGGCCGGCCGCCATTGCACCCGTGCGAAGCCGGGGCGGGTCGCTAGTTTGTTTCATAAAATAAGTCTTACTTATTTTTAGCAGTTGTTACTGGGCACATTATTTTAAAAAATAAATATTTATAATTCGAAATATAATTAATATCAATAGATTATAATATAAATAGGCCGGGAGATACTGACACAAAATTTAAAACAAACATAAGTGGATAGAATCCATACTAATATTATAAATGCGAAAGTAACTCTGTCTGTCTGTCTGTTACTCAATCACGCCTTAACTACTGAACCAATTTGCATGAAATTTGGTTTATAGATATTTTGGTACCTGAGAAAGGACATTATAGGCTACTTTTTACCCCGGAAAATAGGATACGTTTTATCCCGGAAATCCCACGGGAATGGGAACTAAGCGGGTTTTTCTTTGACTGCGCGGGTGAAGCTGCGGGTGGAAAGCTAGTAAGAAATAAATATCATGCGTAAAAATTGCAAAACGACTATTAATAATTTTATTGATATAGAACTAGAACGTTTATAAATATTGAAGTGGTATTTCGACTTCATCGTCACACCTTCGATAGCTCAGTTGGTAGAGCGGTGGACTGTAGCTGGCTATAACTGATATCCATAGGTCGCTGGTTCAAATCCGGCTCGAAGGAAATTTTTGGCAATTTCTATTTTTCTGTTTTCTTTTAATTTCCATGCATGCTATGATTTTCATTCATAATTTTCAATAAATTTTCGAGTAATGTGAAATATTTTTGTATAAAATATTTTAAATGTAATAATTTTTTAAAGTGAAACTTTTACTACATCGTCTCAAACTTTTTGGTCTGTGTAGCGCATGTCGCGTACGTATCGCGGCTGCCGAGTAGGTATACCTACTCGGCAGCCGACCGTCACGCGACATGCACATGCGCTACACAAAGCAGTGTTCGGAACCGTTCGAACAGTTTCACTTTTACCGTGGTTTCATAAAACCACACAACATTTTTTTGATAGAGGTGGTACACATACGCTGAAAACTCCTTACGTGTTTTTTACTAAAATATTTAAAATTAACTTAACTAAGTATAAATCAGCATCAAAATAAATCATTGCTCTCTTTTATTCTTCAGACAGTGAGGGTAAAATCTAATTGCAATACTTGATAAATATTTAAAATTTATCTTGCTTTAATTTGACAATTGAATGCATTCAATTATTTTGGGCTTTTTATTAATTTGGATGAAACAACACACGCATATTCTACCAATATGTATACGAATACTATGTGTGACCGACTTTGTTCAACTATACAGTTGAACACAGTCGGTCACAACTCACAACTCACAACTCACAGTACAGGAAGACCTATGTTTAATGCCATGCGCATTACCTGTTTTATATTTTTTATAAAAAAATCCCTTTTTGCTTTCAAAAAATCAGATCAAATCAAACGTTACTATCATCTAAATTCTAAACCATATCTAATAATAACACACACACGATTATAATCAGCTTATCAACGAACGGACAGTTGTGTACATATTTAATTATAACATGAAATTAATATTTGCAATCTTTAATCATGACCTGATTCCAATGCACAATAATATTATCATTTATAACCAGCTCTTCGCCCCCTTCTGACGTGTGCACGATTCACGTTCCGGCCCATTAAACTATTGTACTACTATCAAATACAATTTGTATACTTATCAAGGATCGATGAGAGTCAAATAATTTCATGAGTTTATCTTATCAATGTGTTTTTACTTTTCAGGTTCTTTATTTACTAGCTTTTCGCCCGCAGCTTCGCCCGCGTAATCAAAGGAAGCCGGATAGTTCCCGTTCCCATAGGATTTTCGGGATAAAAACTATCCTATATGTTAATCCAAGTTACCTTATATGTGTGTGCCAAATTTATTGAAAATCGTTTCAGTAATTTTTGCGTGAAGGAGTCAGAAACAAACATACAAAATTCGTATTTATACAGGGTGTCCCACTGTTGGTATGCTAAGCTCAAAGGAGGTTATAGTTTTGCATTCGCTGAGTACGTAAAAAATACTTATAAAATTCCAGACGCATTTTTTTTTCAAATAGATGAATTCTTAAAACTCTATGTAAACACCCATAACAAGCAACCCGCCCAACTTTGCCACCAGCACGTGAGCTATCTTTTAAGATTATGTTTTCATAGACAAAATGGTCACATTAGAGAAGCGGTATATGCCGGCTGCGCGAAGCTAGAGAAGAAAACATGGATTTTCAGGAAAAATTTAGCAAAACAGTTTCGACGTAATTTTTTTGTTTAAGTATTTTTTACGTGATCAATGTATGCAAAACTACAAGTCCCTTCGCGCTTAGTATACTAATAGTGGGACACCCTGTATAGGTAATATAGACCATAGTTTTGAAAATTGTAATAGTTTCCAAGTTCCAAACCAATAATGACATGCACTAAAACTAAATTTATAAACGGGTTTCCAGCAAAATCAGGAAGTTATATTTGGTGCGAGTCCAGTTCAAGCTGTGACGTCATTGGTTAGACAACCCGCAAACTTGTATTTGTTATTTAACTACCGACTTATCTTCGCGAATTTTAATTCGATTTTATAGGGATTAAAAATATATTGTATTTAATTAATTACCTGATTAGATAAAATATTTGCAAAGTACCTATTGTAGTAGGCAAAGGTAAGGTTGGTGTTTTTCACTCAAAGTTATTCAGATAAGTGATTACGAACGAACGAATGGTTAATAATATTATGTGGAATTTGGAAAGATGAAGATGAATTGGATGAATGTTTTGAGTAGGTTTTGAGTAAACTTTATTGTCTTTCGACATTAGGATAGTGGCAGCTATTTTTTTATGAAGAAAATAAGTAGGTAGTTCTGTAAAATGAACTTACATCATGTTGTATTAAATAATAAATTATCTTAATTGATTTTTATTATTGCATCCTTATCTTTACTAATCGTTACTTGAGAAACTACTAATGTTTGTTTGTCTTTCTTCACGTCCGTCGTAACGAAATTTTATGATTTTTGAAGCTAAAGAGTGAATTGGCGACCTACTTTTTATTTGAAACTTAGGTTACCAGTCTCTATAATAATTATGATTTCTGCTATAAAAGAGAACTCTAACAGAACAAGGGCTTTACATAACGCCAGCCTTATGGAACACCTCTAGCTTCCTGTGAAAACAAGTTTTTACTATAGTTACGTGGTATTAGCAGTAGAAAATGTTTTAGTACAAAATGTTCTTGAACTAAATCGATCACGCACTGCAACGTCTATTGACTCACATCCTTTGAAATTCATCCAACAAATATATACTAAAATTGTTGTTATTACGATATGATTAAAAAAACTTGAGAGAGTTCGTTCAATGATTAGTTGAAGATTGTTAATTTCAGATAGCTGTTGTTAACTCGTTAGTGAAATAGTGAATTAAAATGCTATTATAGTTAATTGGAGCTGTAGATATGTATTTATTTAAATATAATACCTGTATGATAGTTGATACATTGTTCAGTGTTTACGCAAAGATAACTCTGGATGTTGTCTGCTTCTTTTTTAAAACAGAATCGATTAACGTAATTATTATTGTATTGTTTCTATTAGCATAACTACAACACTATAATACAAACTGTACATACAAACACATCCACACGTTTTTTATTTCTCATGAGTAGGGACTTGTAAGGAATTAACATAATCAATAATCTTAATCTATCTATATATGTATAAAAAAAAAACGTTTTCCTTGGTCACCGCATCACGCGTGAACGGATGGACCGATTTCGATAATTCTTTTTTATTATATTCCTTGAAGTACGAGGATGGTTTTTATGTAGAGAAACGTAAATATGTACCACGGGCGAAGAGGGGGCGGACCGCTAGTTATAATAAAAACCCCGGGACTCGACTCTTAGGTAGGTATACTAATTCGTAATAACCACCTATTGCTTAATTAAATAATTGAAGGAACAATAATTAACTACGCATATTTTATGAAGAATTTTAATACTTATTTCATGAATTTAAATTGAAGAAAAATAATAATTATTCTTTTCCTTTGTGTATTTATAAATTTTAATGTCATTTATTTTTTGTTTAAAAATAAATCTTTATGAATTATCTGTACCTATTATGTAATTACAATAATTTTAAAATTTTCACAATATTTACACGTGGGTTCTTACTTAATCTACCTAATTAACAAATTTATTTCATTATATTAATTTTGCATTACCATAAATGTAGACTTTCGAATCACTGGTTTGATAATAATAATTAAATGATTCAAAACATCCAATTTTGACAATCATTAAAAACACGGAATAAAAAATAAAAAATAAATCTACAACTCACTCAAAAAACAATACATTCTGTTTCTTCCCTGATTGAACCATAGACACGTTTAACCACATCACTTTATGTCAAAAACGAAATGTCAAAAACGCGTTTGCCGCGCTTCACAACGCGGCGCTGGTTTTGGAGTGTGCGAGTCTAATGCGCGGTTTAACTTTCACTAGTGCAGTTGCATCGGTTGCATAATTATCGGAAACATTACAAAAAAAATTGAACGCATCCTTCCCGTGGCCGGATTGTTTCGTAGATAATTCGCTTGTGATTGTTTCGAATGGGTTTTTTTTGGGGTGTTCACGTAAATGTCAATTTTCCCGCCAATTATTTGTTTATGCCAATGTCAAGTCTACAAGTATAAAATATTCACAAAAAAAGTATCATAATGTTTATTATAATATTAACATAAATTAGTACCTACCTTCCTACAGAAGATAATAATTGTGACCCGCGATTTTTATGCTAAGCATGATTATATTAATCACATTACATACATTACGTTTAATTATTATGCTTAATCCATAATATTTTAAACATAATCAAGTACATAAGCTGCAGTAAAAATTGCTAAAATATAAAACGTGTCATTCTTGCGATAATTGATTAACGCAAATGAGTCTGTGCTATTAGCACATTACTCCATTATACAGAAAAACAATTCACACGCATATATCGCAAGTTTTAGCACAGATAATATACATAGGTACTACATGTATTAGTGTCGTGTGAACAGATCAATGGTAATAAATGAAATTGAACGCAATTGTTATACGCAATTTTAAGACTTCGTAAATCTATTTTTTTCTGCTTGTTTTATTTCCGAACAGAAAGCAATGATAGTGTACATAAACATACGTGTGCGTAAATTTGTCGAATGTACGATTCGTATTGTAAATGTACGACTTGTATTGTAAATGTGCGATTCGTATTGTAGATGGTCATTAGAAAGAAGTAAAATTTTGTACACCGGGTTAATTTTGAACCTTGCGTTGGAAGAAATATAAGGACAAAAAGAGAGTCATATTCAGAATAATAACATTTTACATTTTATATGAATGTAAAATCAAACATAAGTATTTGTTTTAATTATTATGCACGTCACATAGGTACACCTTTGTTGTCTCTTTATTATTGAAAAACTAAACAAGTTAGTAATAAAATAAACAACATTGCAAATAAAGAAAATTAAATACATATATCTATGCATATTATGCAGATGAATCGAGATAAGAATTTTAATGACATTTGCAATACCTACCTTTCCTTTTAAGAAATAACCTTTTAAAATTTTATAAGTAAGACCTTCGTTCTTTCCAAATTAAAAAAAAATGTTCTTGAAGCTATATATTTGTTCTAGTTGTTTTTCTTGAAAAAAAAATTTACATTTTTATAATATATTTTTATGTGTAATGTTGTAAGCACAGGTTGTAAGTATAATTATGTACCTACCTTTATCTATATTGTACAAAAGGTTTAAGTCGCTGGATCTACTGAAGTGATTTTGAAAATTATTTTATCGTTCGTAAGCATCTTGACGGAGTAGGTATCATAATTTCTTAAACAATTCGGGCAAAGTCTGAACAAAAAGCTAATATTACTTTTTCTGTCCCTATGTCCCTATGTAGGTAAGTATGCTTAAATCTTTAAAACTGCGCAACGGATTTCGATGCGGGTTTTTTTAAATAGATGAGGTGTTAGTATATTATTTATTAGGTTTTAGACAAAGCGGGCGAAGCCGCGGGCGGAAACTAGTATATATTTCATGAACCTCACAACGTTCACCTATTTACCCAATCTGCTTTCGACAATGCTACCAGTTAGAGGTTATTCCAACAAAATATTTGTCTAATTATCTTAGCTGCAATCTTCTGTATTGCATCAATGGTAATGTGTAAACAGAACATAAACGTAATATTCATGTCGTAACTGGGACAAACATAACATATCATTAACTGTGAGAAATGTATCTTCTCTGTTTAAGGTTTTTTGTATGAACATTTCTATTGATTTATCTCGATACTTGCTTACCTCCCGCGGCTTCGCCCGCTTTGTCTAAAACCTAATAAGTAAATTATATACTAAAACCTTCCTCTTGAATCACTCTATCTATCAAAAAAACCCGCATCAAAATCCGTTGCGCAGTTTTAAAGATTTAAGCATACAAAGAGACGAGGGACAAAAAGCGACTTTGTTTTATACTATGTAGTGATGAGAATGTAGACTAGAAGCATCAGAAGTTACTATTAATTTATGTTATGACATATTATGCTTTCTTCCTCAAAACTGTTTCCAGTTACTGTGAAGTATTTCTCAACAGAATTTTATGAATGTTTTGTGTATATTTCATAGGTATGGGAATATATCGTAGGTATGTAGCAGTATGTAGATATTTCATACCGCTTCCTGATTAGGATGTGTTAGCTCAACTTAGCTAAACAACCCGGTAAATTGCAATGCTGTTAAAAATTGAAACAACAACACTTTAAAAATAAAATATATTATATAAGTTAAAGGATTAATCAAATAAGTTATACAAAATATATAAAATTTAATTATCATAGCAATACTAATACAGCGCATATATAAGCTCTTATTTGTTTTGTAACTTTATAGTTAGCACAAAACAAAGATATTCCCTGACTCCATAACCTGAGATTGTATTATTCCGTTGTTTACGAACTCGACATGCTAAAGAATATAAACACGTTTTTTTTTAATTTGAATATTTTTATGTAGCATGTATTTTTCAACTATTGTATCTATATTCTATACCTACAATTTATTCTGAGCTTTTATTCATTCATTCTTTTCTAAACAATGTACAATGAACATCTATTTTTGGAGTTCTGTGTAGAAAACTACTTAGTTCCTTGTGATCTGTTCGAGAGAGTTTTGATAATTAAACCTTCATTAATTGTGTATCTTCAGATGATTGTGTGGTCTATGCTTAGAGCTGTATGGTTTAATGCTCTAAGGGTCTATGGTATCTTGACCATCTAAATAGGACGCGTTCCCATTTGAATCCCTTCTTTCGAAACAAACTTGCATGCTAATCTGGTTCTAAAATATTCAGAGTCAAAGGTCACAGTCGACTGTGGTAAATTTACATAAATGGCACTGTCTAGTCACTGGACGCGTATCGGATAAGGTTAATCGTGTGTGCGTGTGCGCATTGCGTAAGTGTGCGTGCGTGTGGTGTTAAATTGGGCAAATGTACGGTGACATTGTTTATGTTCATATCTGTGTATTTATATGTACCTAGGAAGATAATTAAATAATATAAACCGATAAATTTAGAGTTATTTTTAGAACGTTGGAGTAAGAATTAAGAATGGTTGCCTGTTTGTTTGCCCTGAAAATTTTAATTGTTGAACAATAATAATTTTGGGTGTATATTACTTAGATCTCATGATTAGACACAATGAAAATTGAATATTCAAGGCAAAATTTCGTAACAACTGTCAACCTTTAGGTGTTATAGTTATAGGTACTGTAGCTCCCACAAGCATCTATGTGTACAATATGCATAATAAAACATTCTAAAATATTATAGGTACCTGCATATATATTTTTTTTTATTTCAGTTTTGTGTAATAAACGGCAATTATAACTCTAAAATTACGTATTGCTAGCTAATAACATTAAAACACATTAAAACTCCCCTTTTAGCTTTAGTAAGGTAAAAACTACATAATATTATGTACATATAATATAATATACATTTCTGGTCCATATTTATCATTTCATTGAATCAACCAGGATTTGGTCAAACAATAAATTTTGCGATACCATCGACTGTTCGCAAACTTTCCTTGATACGAGCGGGTCGATGAACTCTCGCTTGATAAATATTAAAATATATCAATGTCACAGTTCATTCATATGAAAGATATTGTGTACGATGATTAATATGTGGACAAAAATAAAAGAAAGGACATGGTATACAGAGTAAAAAAGGATAATGAATACTTAGTGCGAAATAAATTTTGTCATATTTTCTTAGGTAAATATTCGAATTTTGAAAATCATCGCTGCGCTAAAAGGTATGACCGTGGTACATGCGTATGACCTACTTATAATTTATTTTTTATTTTTTTGCAGAATGTGGAATGTCCTTGAGTCTAGATACGAGTAGCAACAAATACCTACGTAAGATAGTAGATAGAATTATCACAGTATTACAATATTTCCTACAGTATGGCGACGAATGTACTTGCACAGAGAAACGGAGGGGAACTGGCGGGGGGTCGGGCGACGCCGGCCGCGTAATGCAATCACGCTTAGTTTGCATTACCTAGCGCGAAAGGACGACGCATTCGTATTTTTTGTGTAATAATTTTAATATACTTACATATTCTCTAATGGCGCTCACAAACTGTTCTGTGTATTGATGTAAATCTACATCGAAATCACAGAAGTTATTTAGACATTTTAGATAGATTGTATTTGTATCTATAGAATTTTAATCAAAGCTGTGTATATGTTGTTCTCATTCTTGTCTTATCAGATTGTACATCCCAATGCGAATGCATTACTTAGTTAAATGTTATAATATACAATTAAGAACATCCAAAAATAGTGTCCACGTAAATATTTAGCAGTGCAATATATGTAATTATATATTAATGAACAAATAATTACATCGCAATTATTTTGAGTGTACATATGAATAAATGATTTCATCATAATAATAATAATCACAATTGTTTTATTTCCCATTTGTTGCAACCCTAGCATATTTTCGTGTGGCAGCGTAAGTACCTACGCTGGTGGCGGCATCGCGCGACATCAAAGGCGTTTCCTTACTGTAGTAAATAATATTGTAATACTGTGGAATTATATTATCTTTGGTAGAATGTAAAAACTAATCTTCACTCGTTGTTTTGAATTGTCATTGTTTCCTCACAATTAAATTTCAACACCTGACTGGTTCTACCACATTCATTTAATTCTATAATTATCGAGCTATCTTTATCTGTTTTTTCCGTTTCAATTGAAATACCTAGTCATGCAAATACGATGCAATTAGTTCTTACTGATCCGGTAGGTATATTTATTCTAATCACTGCTCACGATTGATAATTTTACATACATTTCATTCACTTTCAAATGACTTTTTTCACTAATTACACCAAACGATTGAAAAAGAATCACAAGGACCGTCATCGTCTTTTTAAAAGCTCCTAAAATGTCCACGGCCAAATCTTTGAATTTAACATAATTTCGAAATGGGTTATTAATTATTATTTACTAGGATTCCGCCCGCGGCTTCGCCGCGCAGTTAAAAAAAAACCCGCATAGTTCCCGTTCCCGTGGGATTTCCGGGATTGCGTCATTTTCCCGGGATAAAAAGTAGCCTATGTCCTTTCTCGGGTATCAAAATATCTCCATACCAAATTTCATGAAAATTGGTTCAGTAGTTTAGGCGTGATTGAGTAACAGACAGACAGACAGAGTTACTTTCGCATTTATAATATTAGTATGGATTAGGTATATAATAACAGAAACTTGAACAATGTTGATTAACGTAAAAAAACGAATAATATTGAAAATTTAGGGATTGAAATTTAAAAGTCTGTTTAAAATTCTTATTAAAATAGTTAGTTCTTTTTCACAAAATTATTAGACCTCATGAGAATATTTGTACTGTATTATATATACCTACCTACTACATAATGTATTATGTCTTGTACCTACCTAGTTCTGATCGAAATAATAATACTTATACGTATGGAAGTTTTATAATTGACTAGCTGTCCCGCCGAACTTTGTACCGCCCTGTCAATGAATGTTGTGTTACCTTTTAGCTGAACTAATTTAGGCTTTGGTGAACGTAATACAATGATACAAAATAAATATTTATATGGATTGATATGTAATAGTATTTTAATTTATTACTTCAAACACGTCTCAGAGAAAAATGATTGAATTTTAATAAGCTGTGCAGCATGGATTAACTCTTTTCATTCTTTAACTGTTATCGACCACGCCATCGTTTCGTTTCACTTTAGTTGTGATAATAATTCTACCATTATCATTGGGCGATCGACGCTGATACAGTGGGTAACCATCGCTGCTTGTGATGGTCTCTGCCATCAATTTTCGTGGATACCTTTTGGTACACTCGCTGTCAACCATGCATGGTGTTTGTTGGTTGATGGTTTCACACGGTCCATGAATCATATTCGTGATAAAAACGTCATGTCGGTCTGGATCGGTTTTAGGATTAGCAATCCCCGCACACTCATATATTTTATTCTTTCGACTAACCAAATTAAAATGTGTGCATGCTGCAAGCCAGATTTTCGTCATTCGATTGAATACATACATCATTGAATAATCCCAAAGATGTGTTCCTTTAATGTAACTCATCAGTGATCGGATTTTTTTCTTGAAAACACGTGTGGTGATGACGTGCCGATCACTTGATATTTGTCCGGGAAGCAACAGTTGAATAATTTCCATCCATTTCGGATTACATATAAATGTAATGAATAGATCTGGCCGACCATAATGACGAACATATTATTATGTCATTGCATCTTGCACATATTCACTTGGGCTACCTAAGTATGTCGCCGGTAAAATAGCACCTAAGCACCTAAATAGCCCAATATTTTCTGCATCTTCTTCTCTGTGCTAATTGCATCGCGTAAATGGATGTAATCTTCAAAACGCAATTTAGCTTGGTTCAATCGAATGAGCCAGGGCCTCCGTTTCAATTTTAACGTTATAATATTATTTCAACGCAATATTGTTGAAGCAGTCGACGAAATCGCGACAAATAGTTGTCAGAATTTTTACATTTTTAGAGATTTTTTTTTAAATAATTAATCGAACTATCCTTCTTGGTTAGTTTCCTCACCGAAAATACCTTATCAACTTCTGAAAGCACGCGTAAACACAAATATTTGAGGAATTTTTATGTATCTGCTTTAATTGCACTTTTCAATAATTGATTTAAAAAAAATACAGACAATAGTTTATTCACCCTTTTTACTTTTTAATTATTTTACACAAAATACATTTTTGAACGCATGAATGTCAAACAATATTTTGACCGTATTCAACCGTATTTGACTGGATTGACAACTAATGATTGACATGTACGAAAATCAAAATTATTTTTATATAGTGGCCCGCCCCGGCTTCGGCCGTGGTACATATTTCGCAATAAAAGGTAGCCTATGTCCTTTCTCGGGTATCAAAATATCTCCATACCAAATTTCATGCAAATTGGTTCAGTAGTTTAGGCGTGATTGAGTAACAGACAGACAGACAGACAGAGTTACTTTCGCATTTATAATATTAGTATGGATTGAAGCGGAAAAATCTTCGATAATCATAATCTGATTACATCACGCAGTACGCATGTGTGCAACTGCAACCAAAAAGAATTCAAAGGACCAATGACCTTGATGGTCGGATTGTTTGCAAATTTTGAACTGTTTTGCTTATGATTATATTCGAACCTACTTAATTAACATTTATAAGAATGCAAATTGTTTTAAATATAGGTATTCTTTTAGTTACAAATATCAAAGGTCAATTTCATGCGATTTTCCATAGTAGGTAATTATATATTTTTTTCCATTATGTTGAAAATAATTAATCGAACAAAGGAAATCAATTGATATAAAAAGCGAATGAATTATAATAAGCATTTATGTGCACATTTAAAAATACAATTTTAATAGCACCATGATAGCACTGATAAGAAAATAAATAAAAAGTCTAGAGATAAAAAGCAACTATTAATGTTCTAAACACACGCATATATATATTAGCTTCACCTGTATGTTTGTATGTAACCGACTCCTTACATTTTGATCCATTATACTGACAGATTTATAAATTATCAGTGACAATACAATAATTTCATGAGTTTTTTTAGGGTTCCGTACCTCAAAAGGAAAAAACGGAACCCTTATCACTTTGTTGTCCGTCCGTCCGTCTGTCAAGACCCTTTTTCTCAGGAACGCGTGGAGGTATGAAGCTGACATTTATATCAATTACTCAGGTCTACTGTCCCTTGAAGCTGTGAAAAAAACAAACTTCTAAGCCAACGCAATCAAAAGATACAGCCGTTTATGCCGCAAATTTTCGACACTTGCAAGGGAATCAAAACCTACAGGGTGCTTCCCGTGAACTCAGAATCTTGAAATTTGGTACGAAGCAACGTCTTATAGCATAGATAAAGGAAAAATTACGAAAACCATAAATTTTTAGTTACATCACATAATATATATTTTTTTAATAATTTTATACTTACTACCCATTTCCTCATAAACGCGTAGAGGTATTAAATTGAAATTCATACCAAATACTCAGGTCTATAATACTTGCACTTGGCCGGTTTTTTTTTTATAAAAGCGTGATTTTTTTTTTCGGACTAAGAATATTTATTTTAAAATAAAATTAATATTTTTAACTGGGAATTCCACAGCTGTTAAGCAAATCTTTGTTGTGGACATAAAAATTATACATAATAGACTTACCAAGGTGCTTGTTTTATTAAATTTTGTGCGTTCCCATTTTTCTGTGTCACCGTCGTCGCCATTTTCAATCTGTAACAAAAAATTTACAATAAGTTCATATAGTCCATTATAATTATATAAATAAACTAGCGACCCGCCCCGGCTTCGCACGGGTGCAATGCTGATACTAAATACACTACAGAAAAACTGTGAACGTTGTATATAAAAACATAGCGGCCCGCTCCGGCTTCGCACGGGTATAAAATAGATAGCCGGGCGGCCGGCCGGCAAACGCTACGTCCCGCAATTTTTAAATCTGTAATATCTTCGAAAATATTCACTTAAATCATACGGTGTAAAGGGCCATATAGATCTATATTAAATGAATAATGTATTCAAGGTATTTAATTGGTTAAGGATTAATGCTGTATTGGTTAAAATCGCATTGAAAATTAGCCATTATTTGTCGTAAAAAGTAAATGACAAAAAAAGTTATTGTGGGTTATCCATAAGAGATATACATATACCATCGCGGACTTTTCTGTAGACCTTTTCAATGTGTATAAAACTTAGTACAATATTTTGATAAAACTCGTAGGGTTCAGCCTGCGTTTGCAATGTAAGCGGAAAAAATGTAATTTTTTACGACATCACATTAGAAACCTCAAAAATAACAGTACTTTTCCACTATTTAATGGATGTTATTATACATATAAACCTTCCTCTTGAATCACTCTATCTATTAAAAAAAAACACATCAAAATCCGTTGCGTAGTTTCAAAGATTTAAGCGTACAAAGGGACATAGGGACATAGGGACATAGGGACAGGGAAAGCGACTTTGTTTTATACTATGTAGTGATAGTAACTACCTAATCAAAATTTTAATTTATAACAAGATACAATTGAAATATACTTTTTTGTATGATGTTCATAACTTGATATTATTTTATTATTTCTTATCATTTTATTATTATAAATTTATTTTAATGTTTTTGTTTGGTTGTTATTTAGGTCATACTTTTATGAGGAGTAGGTACGTCAAAATAAATTCTATTGAGATATAAAAAATAATTAAAATAATTTATTTATTTATTAATTAATTTGAATTAAATAAAGCCACTTTTGGTATGTTGTTTTCAGTTTAAATTTGTAACTCTATAGCTTATAAGCAGTTAATCCGGTTCCATTTGTTTCCTTGAAGTTAACTATAACTTTTTATAAGTCTGATATCTGGTATGTTTTAGCACATTAAATACTGTTTGTTTACAAGGCTGAGACGATCATGTACCATGACATGCAATATGCATGATTGCTAGTTTTCGCTGATCTATAGTCCACAGTCCACACAGAACGGGTAATATTGCGAATAATTATTATAAAAAGGAGTAGCTATAGGTTTTTTGTTGATTTAATGTAATTTTTACTTATAATTTTTATGATTATTTTTCCGACCCAAATATCGACCAATAGAATTGCACCATTCGACGTCACGTGGTACAACCTACATGGTATTATACTGATTATTTTTCCGACCCAAATATCGACCAATAGAATTGCACCATTCGACGTCACGTGGTACAACCTACATGGTATTATACTGATAATTTTTTGAAAATTTTCTCTGGTCGTTGACGTCAAACTGACAGGTTCAATTCAATTGTGAAATTATTGGCCGACATTTGGGACGGAAAAATAATCTCCCGAATACCACACGAGCTTCAAAATTATCTGGCATTTCCCTCAAGGTTCCCTGCAAACAAAAAAAGTCGTCATGTTTTTCAGGAAAAATCACTCGCGCTTCTCGCTCGTGATTTTTTAACCTTGACTAAAAACTTGACTCCTTCATTTGTTTGCAACGAACCTATCGGAAAATACCCGATAATTTTGAAGCTCTTGTGGGTAAGTGATAATTTTTTGAAAATTTTCTCTGGTCGTTGACGTCAAACTGACAGGTTCAATTCAATTGTGAAATTATTGGCCGACATTTGGGACGGAAAAATAATCTCCCGAATACCACACGAGCTTCAAAATTATCTGGCATTTCCCTCAAGGTTCCCTGCAAACAAATAAAGTCGTCAAGTTTTTCAGGAAAAATCACTCGCGCTTCGCGCTCGTGATTTTTTAAAAACTTGACTCCTTCATTTGTTTGCAATGAACCTATCGGAAAATACCCGATAATTTTGAAGCTCTTGTGGTATTATAAGTGAATATTTTGTATACTAGCTAACCCGACAGACTTTGTCCTGTCTACGTGCAAATTGTCAAACCCGTGAATTTTATAAGGCCATTATGTTTTCGTAATTTCATAATATTTTGGCGCAAGTTTCTTAAAGTTTTCTATCATAAGATCCTTCTCCTGACATAACGTACACATTAAAATAATAATTATCGAAATTGGTCGAGCTGTTCACGCGTGAAGCCGTGACCAAGGGAAATAGGGATTCATTTTTTTACATAGAGATTACCATTTTGCGCTCCTTCTTTATAGAAAGTAGAAACTAAATCTGCTAAATTGCATACTCCACGTTTAAAATTATAAAATGGGATACAAAGTTTTCTTTCACATATTAAAAACTAAAATAAATAATAGGTAATATTTTGATGAACATTTTTTATTGTAACCGCGGGCAGAAAGCTATTTTTATATTCTCAATAGTCAATCCTCTGAACGACCTCGACTTTTATGGCAAGTTATCAAAATACTATTAAGCTATAAATCACATATGAATTGATTTTATTCGAATTCAGTATTCGAATGATTTTTCGAAATTTTAAATTTTTCTGAAGTTCCATAATATAAAACAAAATTTCGTGTTTTACTAAAATTAAGCACAGGGATAACTATAAATTTTATTATTATTTAATTCAGAATATTTTTAAAACTATTTATCCTTTTTAATATATGAATAACATAATTATAACTTATTTATTGTTTTATTATACAAAACAATTATGAGTATTTTATTCTAAATGTTATAACTATACTATTAGGTACCTTTGTTTAAGTGGGGAAATCGATACCACCTTGAACTACAACCTCCGGGGAAGGGGCCGTGGGTTATGTCGGATTCCTACCGACCAAAACCCCACTGTGTTCGGTCCAGCCGCATCTTATTAATTACCTACCAATGTGTTGTTTTATTTTACTACAATGCAACAAGCCATTAAAATCATACGAAATATTTTAAAATTACGTATGCATTTCACGTTCGAGTCCGTTAAATTTAAATGAGCTTTGTCAAGGCTACCAACGTGTTTTACTTAAAATATCGCACTTGGAAGTTCCTTATGTCCGTTCCTTATCCGTAAAACATATTTCTTTAACACGCTTATAGGTATGGTTTACCTGTATGTTTGTGTGTAATCGACTTCTTTATCTCGATTTTGACACTTAGGTATCTAATTCTAACTTTATACACTCATCAAGAATCAGTTACAAATTACAATACAATAATTTAATGAAAAATCTTACTAAAGCATGTGTTTTTAGTTTTAAAAACTATAATATTTATTTTAACTTAATATATTATTCAATTTTCTTTCAAGCTACTTAATTATCAGGTAAAAGTTCAGTTCTTCTTAAAATAACCACAGATAAAAAAGAAAAAGAGACAATATACCAAGAAAATAGAAAAAAATAAAAGTTATAACAACATCAAAAAAGTTTGTGTACCTATATAACTTGCTGTCTTTGTGTCCCGGTTTAAGATTATTGGATTAATCTAACAGATTTTATTTTAATTCGAATAAAAAACTAAAGCAAAATCAAACTTCATTTTCCTATATTGGCAAATATTTTCCTATACTTGTAGTTTTGCGTACCTACCTACCTACCTAGTATTCGTGCGAAAATGAGAAGATAAAAGTTTGAGTCAAAAAAATACTCATTGGCTGGAAAATTAACAAGGTTCGTTTATGTACTTATGAACTTTTGTATTTTACACGGAAGAAAGATTTTGGCATTTCATTCTTCGGAACTCGGAAGTGACTTTTTAATACCTAATTTAATAAATGTTCCTATTTTGATTTTTTCCACACCCTAAATGAGTATTAACGAAGATATTATTTTTTAAATGACTGTATTTACCTTAGCTCTAGAAACCAGACAGAAAATTAAGTAGGTTCTTATTAACCGACTTCAAAAAAAGGAGGAGTTTATCAATTCGGCCGGTATGTTTTTTTTTACATATTTAGTCTTCATTTAGTACGTAGTTATATCTAATTATAAACCTTTTTCTTTGAATTTAATTTCTGGTAAATTAGTTCTTATAAATTAATTTTATGTAAATTGGAGTGCGAATGTCATCGAAATCTACAAAATAATAGAAAAATACAGTAAGAAGTTTAGAAATACTACCATTAATAAAAATGTTATAATACCATTAATACTAGGTATGTCGTGAATTATACTATCCTGTTTAGAAAACAAGGTTATACTAGGATCATTTTTACTAATAAACATTAAAATAAATAAATAATCCATATAATTTATCTTTTAGAGTGGGTAATTAATGCTTGGTTCCTGTCAATAATAATTAAATATAGGTACCTACATTACCAAAGTACCTAATGCAATTTCCCTTTTGCTATAGTATATTTAATACATTCAATGCCAATGGTAACAACAAAAGGCAGTAGGTAATAGGTATATCAATTTAATACCTTTGGGAACTAACGTCGGAATTATAGCCAATTTATGACTATCAAAAAGCATGAGTATACAAGAAAATTATATTATAATAATAATACAACTCATCATAAAGTAATTACCTTCCAGAATAAATCCTCTTTTGTGGTCGTTGACAGAAAAAAAAGTTGCGTCAAATAAGCGCGGGAAAATTTTGGCGCGATTATCATGCGCGTCTACTGCGGAGTAAACGCGCTGGATAACTGAATGACCCACTCGCGAATCATTGAAATCAGTGACAAGCGGCAAGTTTATCGGATCAGGGTCCAGCTGTTAAAATCTGCATGATTTGTGCATTACATTATTTTGTTTGAAATGCTTTTTGTTTAGATTTTGTCTGTAAATTTCATGATAATTATTAGGCACGCGCCTTTTTTTTATTTGACGACCTAATTAGAACAGATTTTTAGATAAGGTAATAAATAGCACAGATAATAGTTATTATCATCATCACTACATAGTATAAAACAAAGTCGCTTTCCCTGTCCCTATGTCCCTATGTCCCTTTGTACGCTTAAATCTTTGAAACTACGCAACGGATTTTGATACGGTTTTTTTTAATAGATAGAGTGATTCAAGAGGAAGGTTTATATGTATAATAACATCCATTAAATAGTGGAGAAGTACTGTTATTTTTGAGGTTTCTAATGTGAGGTCGTAAAAAAATTACATTTTTTCCGCTTACATTGCAAACGCAGGCTGAACCCTACGAGTTTTATCAAAATAATGTACTAAGTATTATACACATTGAAAAGGTCTACAGAAAAGTCCGCGATGGTATATTATGTCTATCTCTTATGGATAAGATAACCCACAATAACTTTTTTTTGTCATTTACTTTTTACGACAAATAATGGCTAATTTTCGATGCAATTTTAACCAATACAGCATTAATCCTTGACCAATTAAATACCTTGAATACATTGTTCATTTAATATAGATCTATATGGCCTTTTACACCGTATGATTTAAGTGAATATTTTCGAAGATATTACAGATTTAAAAATTGCGGGACGTAGCGTTTGCGGCGGTATCGTCCGGCCGCGGCCCGGCTATCTATTTTATACCCGTGCGAAGCCGGAGCGGGCCGCTATGTTTTACGATCGAAAAATTATATACTACGTTCACAGTTTTTCTGTAGTGTTTTTAGTATCAGCATTGCACCCGTGTGAAGCCGGGGCGGGTCGCTAGTAAATTATAATACTATACTATAATAAGGTATAATAAATAAGGTATTATTAATTTTATTGAATGTTAGTGACTTAAATCTATACTATACATATATATAATATTATAAAGCTGAAGAGTTTGTTTGTTTGTTTGAACGCGCTAATCTCAGGAACTACTGGTCCGATTTGAATTTGAATTTTGAAAAATTCTTTCAGTGTTAGATAGCCCCTTCATCGAGGAAGGCTATAGGCTATATATCATCACGCTAAGACCAACAGGAGAGGAGCCACGTGGGTGAAACCGTGGAGCGCGTCCGTGGAGCGCGTCCGTGGAGCGCGCGTAGTCAAATTGATAATAGGTCACTATCGCCCGCCACAGTCATTCAATTAAATTTCATTCAATGAACGCGCTAGCCATTCTATCTAATAGCAGATTCAACCAGTTGACTGCGACATATTATAATGCATTCATTCCTAAGAAATATTGTATTGTATATATTATTGTCGTTTAAAATAAATATTTCAATTACTTATCCAGGATGTAATCGTTAAGTGTGCATCGGTTGATGTAAAATTTTTGGATATTTCCCGTTTTAATTTT
Source organism: Colias philodice (assembly GCF_061535455.1). Taxonomy (NCBI): domain Eukaryota; kingdom Metazoa; phylum Arthropoda; class Insecta; order Lepidoptera; family Pieridae; genus Colias; species Colias philodice. The sequence continues at coordinate 11,569,769 of NC_143091.1, read as the reverse complement.
AAAAAGTTATTAATATGGTCATTTTACTCATTAGGCTTTCGATATCAGTTTAAAGTTTTTTGATATCTGCAATAGTTATGGAATGAATAACCGCCTGTGCACAGTACTTAACGATTACACCCTGTATAAAGTTATTTCTATAGTTAAATGGCGCTGAGTGCAGCGTGAGAACATTTTATTAGAACTACTTTTATTTTACTAGACAATTGCCTAAATGTAAATATTTTATTATTTTTATTGTATAAATTAACATACAATATTAACTATGTTAACATTACGTATAGTACCTACCTAATGATAATATGACAAGATTAAAAAGTTAACAATTAATCTGATAAAATTGAAAAACGTAAATAAATTACTACCATCTTAGAACCGGAGCTAGTTACAAATTTAGAAATGCCTTCAGAAATACATTTAGTAAGTTTTAATTAGTAAGAAAAAATAGGTATTTATTCAATTATTCACCAAAAACAACCAGTAAGAAAGAGTACTTACTTTCATCGGTGATGAATTGAGATATCCTAAATAATATTATGACAAAGCGAGTTACTTACTTACTTACTTACTCCTGTGGCGCTGAAACCCCGAAGTGGGTCTTGGCCTCCGAGACGAGAACTCTCCACCTTGTGTGGTCCTCCAGCAATATGGGGGTTGTGCGGCGGGTTAACACCCCTCCCACATAAAAAAATCTTCGTGTTACGAAACAAAGCGAGTTACATAATTTTATTTTAATACATAACTTCAAAGATTATTAATGAAATGCTTCTAAGTAGATATGATTATATACATTGTAAATATAATCCCAAAAAAACATTTTCATGTAAAATGTTGCCAAGACGAGCCCATAATATGACTCGCACTGTCAAAAAGTTATCAGATCTCATGTAGAGCCAAGCTTCTAACACTACACGCCCTAACTCTACAAGGCCTAACTTCACAAACTCTACACCTTAGTCAAAATATGTGGCTTGGCCATTTCGCTACATTCACATCGGCGTAAGGTGAAAAATTAATTCACTGTTCATTACTTTTGTGTTATACAATAGTTCTTGTAGTAACGAACGGCCAAGCCACATATTTTGGCTAAGGTGTAGAGTTTGTGAAGTTAGGCCTTGTAGAGTTAGGGCGTGTAGTGTTAGAAGCTTGGCTCTACATGAGATCTGATAACTTTTTGACAGTGCGAGTCATATTATGGGCTCGTCTTGGCAACATTTTACATGAAAATGTTTTTGGTGGGATTTCATTTCTTTTTGTAAGTTGTTTGTAACAAATTTTTTTTTTATTTTTTTCTTCTTTTTTTGGGGTGTATTTCTTGCACATCAGAGACGCCTTTTTTTATAGCCCACTCTCTATTTTCCCCATTGTCGAATGTCGGCACAAGTATACAATTGTAGTTCATCCCAGTGGTTTACAACATATCGCACAATAGCAGTCCTGACTTGCAACGCCACTTCAAAGTCTATTTCTTCACACATTAAATATGTCAAGGAATGAAAGAGGCAGGAACCATCTCCCGGCATATGAACCACATGATGATGGCAAGGTCCAAGATTTACTTCAAGTGAAACTATTTCACAATCCATGTTCACTTTTAAATCAGTAGCAAGACAATCGACAATCGACGCGCTCGCTGTCAAGGACAATTTTTTTTTTATTTTTAGCTACTGTGTGGACGTAAGAGGCAGGAGACGTTCGCAACACTTCTATTCATTCATATTTATATGATCTGATCTGAAGTATATGTCTCAATATATGTCGATTAAATTTTTAATTTTTTTTTTAACAAGGAGTACCTATACTATATATATATATCTAGGGGAACCAAGTTTTAGATTATTAGATTAGACCTCTAGCGTCATCAAAATTTAATTTAAAATTACAGGTCTCATACAAACTCCCATCCCCTAGTTTAAGGGGTTGGGGGATGAAAGTTACAAGTTTTATAATTTTTTTGTTGTTTGTGTGCTAATACTAGCTTACATACAAAATTTCAGCTTTCTAGGACATTAGGAAATACCTTAAGAATTTTGATGATCATCAGTGAGTCAGTGACGAAATTAGCGTTTTTTAGATATAAATAACATCTGAAGTATAAAAGCTAATGTAATTAAAAGTTAATATGTTCAATAAGTCCGCTATTGACAATATATCCCGAAAATTTTGTTGATCTAGCATAATCCAAACCCAAGTTATGAGGGTTCAAAAAAACGTCGAAGCGCTTCGAGAAAAGGTAGGCAGTGCCCGTGCGCTTCGCTTTCGCTTGGGTCGTCTTGGCGGGGGCACTACCGTGCCCCCAGATCTTTTGGAATTCTAACTGTGAGTCACTTTCGTAGTTTTGTATAATAAGATTACCTACTCCCAACTAAATTCGGCCTCGGCTAGTTAAAACTAGAGAAATAAGTAGATAACTAAAACATTATTAAAAAAATTAAAGATGCGCTTTCTGTCATAGAATTTTTTGAATATAAAAATAAACCATCTGTGCATTATGTTGATTTACTGTTATTATTGCAATAAAATGTATACATATATATATTTCTTATGATTGATTATGCTACAGATATGCATTTATTTTATGCAATCAACAGATATGTGTTTTATTAAGTTACTAGCGACCCGCCCCGGCTTCGCACGGGTGCAATGCTGATACTAAATACACTACAGAAAAACTGCAGTGAACGTTGTATATAAAAACATAGCGGCCCGCTCCGGCTTCGCACGGGTATAAAATATATAGCCGGGCGGCCGGCCGGTGCCGCCGCAAACGCTACGTCCCGCAATTTTTAAATCTGTAATATCTTCGAAAAATAATATTCACTTAAATCATACGGTGTAAAGGGCCATATAGATCTATATTAAATAGACAATGTATTCAAGGTATTTAATTGGTTAAGGATTAATGCTGTATTGGTTAAAATCGCTTCGAAAATTAGCCATTATTTGTCGTAAAAAGTAAATGACAAAAAAAAGTTATTGTGGGTTATCCATAAGAGATATACATATACCATCACGGACTTTTCTGTAGACCTTTTCAATGTGTACAATACTTAGTACATTATTTTGATAAAACTCGTAGGGTTCAGCCTGCGTTTGCATAATGTAAGCGGAAAAAATGTAATTTTTTACGACATCACGTTAGAAACCTCAAAAATAACAGTACTTCTCCACTATTTGATGGATGTTATTATACATATAAACCTTCCTCTTGAATCACTCTATCTATTAAAAAAAACCGCATCAAAATCCGTTGCGTAGTTTCAAAGATTTAAGCGTACAAAGGGACATAGGGACATAGGTACATAGGGACAGAGAAAGCGACTTTGTTTTATACTATGTAGTGATATAGATCACAGCATCCCATACTATGTATATTTGAGTTTGGAAACTGTTTCAGTTGGACATAAAACCTTAGCTTCGTTCGTATAGGAAATAATTACAAAAAGTGAGATTACCATAAAAATATGTTTTTCCATGCCTAAGTAGGATCAACACCTCACTATCGTACCAAAACCGACCTTATGTTTTTCACATAAAGTTCAAAATTCTACCAAATAAAACAAACAGCCAGTCATCTCAACGAACACTAATCGGTTAATGATAAGTGATAACCATGGTAATGCTTTATCTATTCCACAAAACGATTTAATAATATGGTGGCTCTTACGAAATGCTTGTTTTGTCACTTTGCGCACGTTCACGGCATAAAATTGATTTCTTACGCCCATTAGTTAGTTATACTTGTCTATCATCGTATTTGTTATGATATTATGTAAATAAACAACGTATGTATGACGGGTATTCCCTTGAATTTGTATGGTTAGTTGTACCCCTGTCGAAAATTGTTGGTTCAATTTTAAGGCGTTAACATTGCAGTTTTAAGAGGCTTTTTTCAAACTGGTTATTACTATAAGTTCTAACAGACGAACGGCAAGTTGTGAACGGCAGAGGCTACTTCAGCCGTCGCCACCTGTTGACGGCAGTCGTCGAACGGCAGCAGTCAATATGTCGACAGCTGCCATCGACAAGTGGCGACGCTTGCAGTTTGTCATTGACGGCAGACTGAAAACGTTTGACGTCATGTTTTTGCGTGTCGACGGCAGCCGTCGACATATTGACTGCTGCCCTCGACGTGACGACGACTGCCGTCGACATGTGGCGACGGCTGAATCAGCCTCTGCCGTTCACAACTTACCGTGCGTCTGTTAGAACTCTAATTGATTTGATAAAGTGACATGCTTTTAAAATGTGACATGATCAACTTAAGCAAACATACAATATTTTATTTCGGCTTTAGCCCATATGATGTAAAGCTAGGCAAAACTCCTCTTAATTTTATTTAATTGAAAATAAAATTAATCCAACAGAATTAAACATAATGAGGTCTTGGATACCATGACGTAGTCTATTTCATCTACATAATATTTGCAAACGCTTAAATCCACATAGATAAGATGAACAGAAGCAACTTTATAAGATCAGCGCAAAAATATCTGACAGACAATAATAATAAACAAAATTGATAACATTGCCATTTGCCATGTTCGTAACAAATTAATATAGGAAATGGAAAAGAGAAAAGTAAAGAAACAGCTGACTTGCCTTTAATATTCATACTAGGTACACAATTTTAACCATAATGTAGTAAATATTTACGTTATTATTATCTGAGCAATGTTAACAATGAGCTTTCGCGCTGTTTTAAATAGTGTAGGTACGATATTACTAGGTGGACCGTACATACAAGAAATATTTGAAATAATGGTTTTGTATTTTAATAGCACTAATAAATAGAGGAATCTGATTATATTTTATGTGGAATATAAAAATTGTGAACGTGATTCGAAAAGTGAGCCGGCCCGCATAATTCTTCATTGTATTGACATTCGTTTGGTAGATAAGTATTTTTACTCAGAGCATCCTTTTCACATCCTTTTACATAATATAATTATGTACCTAGTTAAAAATATAGTAATTGATTTCCACGTATAGCAAAATATGTATATATATTTTAACAGAACTGAAACGTTTCTGTAAACACAAACGCAAACATTTATTTATTCAATTAGACTTCTAGATGCACTTTTGAATCGTCATGACATATTTTTAACATTTACCACCGATTCGGAAAGCAGTTTTTATGGAGAAGAATCGGAAAGATACTCCATAGTTGCTCTTTTGAAATCATATCAATTTAATTTGGCAAAATATGTAACATATATTATCATAACTAGCGACCCGCCCCGGCTTCGCACGGGTGCAATGCTGATCTAAATACACTACAGAAAAACTAAACTGTGAACGTTGTATATAAAAACATAGCGGCCCGCTCCGGCTTCGCACGGGTATAAAATAGATAGGCCGGCCGCGGCCGGTACCGCCGCAAACGTTACGTCCCGCAATTTTTAACCCCTTATTGCATGAATTATTAAGGAGATGAAATAAAAATTATTTTTTTACAAAAAAGTGTTTATTTGAGTTTAGACCTTACATTATGAGATCAAATTGAGAAAAAAAATTATTTACTTATATTATAGAAAATATGAAACTGCGCCATATATGGACTCGTATGCAGTTTTTGTTGTATTTTTTCTGTCATATGTGGCTTCGTATGCAATTAGAAAAAAGTAACTAATTAATAAAATAAAAATATATTCCGGACTAATTTCACACACATGGTTGCTAAGCCCCAAACTAAACTTAGGCTTATATCCTGAATGCTAAGTCAACTGATATACTACATATATTTAACATAAATCCTATCCTACTAATATTATAAATGCGAAAGTTTGTGAGGGTGGATGTATGTGAATGTGTTTGTTTGTTACTCTTTCACGCAAATACTACTGAACCGACTTCAATGAAATTTAGCACACATAATATAGATGGTAACTTGGACTAACACATAGGATAGGTTTTATCCCGGAAATCCCACGGGAACGGGAACTATGCGGGGTTTTCTTTGAAAAAGCGGGCGAGGCCGCGGGGGCGAAATGTTAGTACTTTATATGGATACCTAAATAACACCCAGAATCACAGCCAACTTATACTTCGTGAAATTGCTTAAAACAATGATCTACGTTTGTCATTATAACATAAAAACACGTTATATTTTTCACATAACGTGAAGGAACGAAATTGGAACAATATAGGCATAGCTGACGGGCGTTTTTCTTCCAAACTGGGTAATGACTAATCCCATCAGATCGTACAGAATCAAAGTGAAAATCTAGATGTCTTGCAGGAGTTTTTCGTAGCTTTTTTGCGGCAATTGGCGAGTCAGGAATACTGAGGAGACTCCAGAGATGCCGATGTTCCTAAGTTTTTGAGAGACGACCACGTCTTTTGGTAATAAGAGCTTTCCCTGACTTTCGCATTTGCTCTGAAACGGCTAATTAAAAATCATACAGTGGCATATAGTATGAGTCTGTATTTATTGATGATGATATGATATTTACATGCTTAGCAGTGAGATAAAAGTGTCCAGGATCGATACTGGAACAATCAGTGAAAGTATCCTTGAATGCATACCAAGCCACATAGGACATAATATATTTTGGACGGAATGCATACGAAGCCAAATATGACAGATTTGGAAAAGTACAAAAAAAACATGATTAAAGCAAAAAAACAACCAAACCAAATGTTTTACCTTATTTTAGAAAGACTAAAGAATGAAGTAATATTTTTTTTCATGGCTTTACTCACCTTTTTGATATTGAAATCTTAATTTGAAAATCACGGTTTTTTCCGCGCACCCAAACCGTCGCACGCGCTAGACTAAATCTATAATATATCTGATGGATAATATTTACACTGTATAAATTAATTACATTCCAATTCTCGATGAAATGCTGTTTAAGATGTAAGATAGTTTTTTTAGATATTGTTTATAGTTAGCCTATAAAAAATTCATTAACTTCGTCGTCCATATATGGCTTTGTATGCGGTAAGGGGTTAAATCTGTAATATCTTCGAAAATATTCACTTAAATCATACGGTGTAAAGGGCCATATAGATCTATATTAAATGCACAATGAAGGTATTTAATTGGTTAAGGATTAATGCTGTATTGGTTAAAATCGCATCGAAAATTAGCCATTATTTGTCGTAAAAAGTAAATGACAAAAAAAAGTTATTGTGGGTTATCCATAAGAGATACACATATACCATCGCGGACTTTTCTGTAGACCTTTTCAATTTGTATAATACTTAGTACATTATTTTGATAAAACTCGGAGGATTCAGCCTGCGTTTGCAATGTAAGCGAAAAAAATGTAATTTTCTACGACATCACATTAGAAACCTCAAAAATAACAGTACTTCTCCACTATTTAAGGGATGTTATTATACATATAAACCTTCTATTAAAAAAAACCGCATCAAAATCCGTTGCGTAGTTTCAAAGATTTAAGCGTACAAAGGGACATAGGGACATAGGGACAGGGAAAGCGACTTTGTTTTATACTATGTAGTGATAAGTAGGCCAAAGAACTGTCCTGTGGTTCTAACGCGACAACCCTCCATGTTTTCCGCGATAGAGGCTTTAAATCTAGAAGGCTCTAAGACAATCAACGATAAAACTATCGGTCCGATATAATTTAAACAAGCTTCTGTAACCTCAGTTAAATGCACAAGTATAACGAAGATGGCTAACTCAGTTTCACTATATAACGAAGCCAGGAGCCAAACGGTGGTTTAACTGAACGTTGGATACAATGGACTCTCGTGTTGTTTTAACATCGTTGTTATTTTTTAGCTGCATTGCTTATGTTCAACCGGCATGTAAGAGAATTCATTATTTTAAAGCGTAATTACCTTATTTATTCGGTGTTTTATGATTTTATCTGATCGTCGAGACTTATCTAATAATAAAATATAAATGTGCAGTTGATATTTCTGCGAAGGCATCGTATTGATAGTAGATTCTAATTTGAAACATGAAAAGTATTGTTTAAAAATACGATAAATTATAGATCATTCAAGATTAAATTTTTTATTATAGTATAGCATACTAGCTTACTGTGTGTGTAAAAAAAAACATTTTATTTCTATTTTCTAGCATCATTACCATGTAGAAAAATTAGAACGATTGTGAACGGGCACAATCAAAGGAGATTACAGCTAGCTGAGGGCAGGGTCCACAAACAACCGGCGGCGTCAGAGATGAAATATATGGTATGGAATAAATTATAATAAATACAATATTTTATTGTTACATTATGTTTTAAATTTGTGAGTATCAACATCTCTATTTTCAGTACTGCAATTTTTTTTAAATAATCGTTAAACAATATGAAACGCGACCTACCTGTCACCTATGCACTTTCAGTTCTGGCTCATGGTCTAAGATCCCACCGCAGGATTAGTGCGTTAATAATTTTTTTGATGAAACCAAAATTTTAGCACAGGGTTGAAAATTATTGTTATATTTATAATAATTCATCAATGCATAAACAATTTCTCAAACGGAAAATTTATTATAATAATATTCTTATTAATGATCATTTACATATTAGGTATTGCACAGATAGAAGGATAAATTAAAACAATACATGCCATTACGTTTACCCGCATTAGATAAAAAACAAATATAGAGTATCTAAAAGGAAAAAAAATATACAAAAGCCTTTAAATCTTAACTGAAGGTTGTGTCTGTGATTGTAATTTGGTAGGGAAATGACAAACATAAGTACCAACGTATTATATTTTAATATAACACCTGAAATTAATGAGTAAGTATATGATTAAAATTTTACGAAAATATTTTTTTTTAAATGTCTATCCTGTCAAATAAATGCAATGAAATTCATTTGGGGAAAGGAAAACGTTACTGTTTTCAAAGCAGCTCTTAAAATATTTACATGATTTTTTTTATAAAATAGCCAGGCATTTGACTGCACCACTAGGTACCACTAATGGTAAGCTGTAATGCTGTAGTCTATGAAAGGGCATGCATGCCTAGATAGAGCCTTGAGGCTTGAATCACTTTTTGTCTTGTAGCAGTTCATATATTTTAATGCACATGTGACAGATTTTTAGGATTTTCTATATATTTTTCTATCATTATCATTTATCAAATTAAAAAGCTTATATTCATTAGTTAAAAATGTTTATATTGTTTAATCCATACTATCTTATATATAAAAATGAATCGCAAAATGTGTTGGTAAGCGCATAACTCGAGAACGGCTGAACCGATTTCGATAATTCTTTTTTTATTATATTCCTTGAAGTACGAGGATGGTTCTTATGTAGAGAAAACGTAAATATGTACCACGGGCGAAGCCGGGGCGGACCGCTAGTTTATAATATAAAAATGAATCCCAAAATGTGTTGGTAAGCGCATAACTTGAGAACGGCTGAACCGATTTCGATAATTCTTTTTTTATTATATTCCTTGAAGTACGAGGATGGTTCTTATGTAGAGAAAACGTAAATATGTACCACGGGCGAAGCCGGGGCGGACCGCTAGTAATTTTATAAATGCGAAAGTAACTCTATCTCTCTGTCTGTTACTCAATCACGCCTAAACTACTGAACCAATTTTCATGAAATTTGGTATGGAGATATTTTGATACCCGAGAAAGGCTACTTTTTAGCCCGGGAAAATGACGCAATCCCGGAAATCCCACGGGAACTGGAACTATGCGGGTTTTTCTTTGACTGCGCGGGCGAAGCCGCGGGCGGAAACCTAGTACATAATATATTTACTTATTAAATATATTATTACTGTGTTTCCAGATTACTTGGTTATTTTCTTCGTTGTTAATATTACATTTTTCGTTATTTTGGTATTTGTCAGCTATTGCGTTTTGCAGAATATTTACATAATAATAACATTACTATCTTATCTATAAATTACGTGTTAAGTTTGTTTTTTACGCATTTCCTTGTATTTAAAATAAGTTGAATTTTAACATGTTTTAATATTGTGTAGGTAACTAACTACTTTACTTAAATAAAATCTTAGATATAATTTTTATGAACTTCATGTGTGTATAAAATATTATTTAAGTATGCATGTTTGTTTGTAGTTGCTGTGTTTTCAATAATTATCATTTTTTTTTATTTATTTAGATATGGGATGAGGAATTGGCTGCAAAAGCTTCAAAATGGGCTTCGAGAAACAAATTTGAACACAATCCCGACAGGACTATAGGTAATATCCTGTTAAAAATAATTTGACTTAATTATGACTTGTAAATAACTGTGTACTGTCCAATAATTGCATTTGCCATATTTATACAACTCATGAAGACACTTTTCTTTCTTTCTTGATATTTATGATGAATATTTTTACTATAATATCTTATAGTTAGTTCTAGTAATTCATTTTGTAAACTTATTTTAATCTTCCTTATTGTCCTTACTTTTTTGTGTGTGTTTTTAAACAATATTTGTTTTTTGTTGTCTAGGTTCGAATAGATTCACAACAGGCGAGAACATATACTGGCAAGGTTCTACGGATAAAAATCTCAAGTTTAACCCGGAAAGTGCTTTGAATTCGTGGTTCAATGAACATAAGGACTATACATACGGACCATTAACTTCAGAACAGATGCAATCTAAAAAAATGGTTGGACATTATACACAGGTAAAATGTTTTTTTTTTATTAAAGGATATCTTAACGAATGAATTTTCATATTCTTAGTTGACTCGAATATGATGAGGTCTTGTAGTTTTTAGGGTTCCGTAGCCAAAATGGCAAAAACGGAACCCTTATAGTTTCGTCATGTCCGTCTGTCCGTCTGTCCGTCTGTCCGTCTGTCACAGCCGATTTACTCGGAAACTATAAGTACTACAGTGATGAAATTTGATGGGAATATGTGTTGTATGAACCGCTACAAAAATATGACACTAAATAGTAAAAAAAAGAATTGGGGGTGGGGCCCCCCATACATGTAACTGAGGGATGAAATTTTTTTTTTCGATGTACATACCCGTGTGGGGTATCAATGGAAAGGTCTTTTAAAATGATATAAAGTTTTCTAAAAAACATTTTTCTTAAAGTGAACGGTTTTTGAGATATCAGCTCTCAAAGTCGTAAAAAGTATGTCCCCCCCCCTCTATTTTTATAACTACGGGGTATAAAATTCTAAAAAAAATAGAGGTGATGCATGCTAATTAACTCTTTCAACGATTTTTGGTTTGATCAAAGTATCTCTTATAGTTTTTGAGATAGGTTGATTTAACTGTAATTTATTATATTTGCTGCTACGGAACCCTTTGTGCGCGAGCCCGACTCGCACTTGGCCGGTTTTATTGCTTACTTATTAATATTTCATATTTCATGTTCAAGCAAACGAATTTAACAAGCTTTAAAAATAATGAAAATTGCATGAAAACTTTTAATCCTTCGTCAAACTCTTATACGTGCTAGCTCTACATTCGTTTTTAGATTTATTTAAACAAAATAAAATTGATAGCTGCAACCAGCTTGTCTATTACTTTGCTTTTCCTTGAATTTTATACATCAAAAGCGACTACCTGATGTAGACGTTTTACATTAAAACCAACGGCCGTATACAACTTTTTTTTGACGTGACAACGTCTTATAATTCGATAGCGCCGGCTGCACGCACGAAAAAACATGACTCATGCGGCGTTACCTCGCTCTGAGGCGTTCCAATTTTTTTTGTCTACAATCGGAACCTACGCTCGTGCTCTCACTATATTAATTACTAATCGATCATACTTAAAAACAAAGATAAGTAAGTTAATTTTCTACTGTTTAATGATTTCAGATGGTCTGGTCTGATTCTGTGTACATGGGCTGCGGATTATCTTCTGAACAGAAAGACGGATGGATATACTACTATTTCGTTTGCAATTATGGGCCAAGGTAATATTTATGTATTAAAATTAAGATTTATAAAGATAAATATATTAAAAATCATACGAAGAATTTTTAATCGTGCTTATCTTCATTCCAAGGAATAGACGAATAGTTCCAAATGTTTAGATTTAAAATTTTACACTGGTCCCAGTCGGTTGGACATTTTATTTTTCAATCAATAACATTCTCGAATTCATCTGAGTAGGTACACACAAAAATTTAATTAAAATCGGTTTAGCCGTGTAGGAGTTCAGTTGGAAACACACGAACAGAATAAAATATATTATATAGTTACCTAAGAATGAGCAAGAGGTGTAGGTAGTACTTTATTAAATGTAGACTCGTAAGTTCGTCTTATAATATTATGAGATCTGTTATCTAAATTATTATTACAGTGTGAAAAATTTACTATTTTTGTTTTATTTCAGTGGAAACTACTTAGGAGAAAAGCCCTATCCGTCTGGAACACCGAGCGGATATCTTACTTGTTCTATAGATGATTGCAAACTGCCTTTTGGTGATAAGTGCTATTGAGAAGAAGAATCGTATTTTTATAGAACTAGCTGTCCGCCCCGGCTTCGCCCGTGGTACATAATATTTACGTTTTCTCTACATAAGAACCATCGTCGTACTTCAAGGAATATAATAAAAAAAGAATTATCGAAATCGGATCAGCCGTTCTCGAGTTATGCGCTTACCAACACATTTTGCGATTCATCACTACATAGTATAAAACAAAGTCGCTTTCCCTGTCCCTATGTCCCTATGTCCCTATGTCCCTTTGTACGCTTAAATCTTTGAAACTACGCAACGGATTTTGATGCGGTTTTTTTTAATAGATAGAGTGATTCAAGAGGAAGGTTTATATGTATAATAAGATCCATTAAGTAGTGGAGAAGTACTGTTATTTTTGAGGTTTCTAATGTGATGTCGTAAAAAATTACATTTATTCCGCTTACATTGCAAACGCAGGCTGAACCCTACGAGTTTTATCAAAATAATGTACTAAGTATTATACACATTGAAAAGGTCTACAGAAAAGTCCGAAAGACCCACAATAACTTTTTTTTGTCATTTACTTTTTAGGACAAATAATGGCTAATGTTCGAAGCGATTTTAACCAATACAGCATTAATCCTTAACCAATTAAATACCATGGATACATTGTTCATTTAATATAGATCTATATGGCCCTTTACACCGTATGATTTAAGTGAATATTTTCGAAGATATTACAGATTTAAAAATTGCGGGACGTAGCGTTTGCGGCCGCCCGGCTATGTATGTAGTTCACAATTTTTCTGTAGTGTATTATTGTATTATTGGTATCAGCATTGCACCCGTGCGAAGCCGGGGCGGGTCGCTAGTTTTTATATATAAGATTAATGAAATCAATGCCAAATTTGTGGAAACATATTTTGAAACCCACCTTTTGCTGTAAATGAAAAATTACGTACAAAACAGTACATTTCTAATTTTCTAAATATAAACATTCACAGGTATTGCATGATAAGAATAAGATGGTATTGAAATAAGGATATAAGTATCAGATATATGAATACCTACTGAAATAAAAATAATAGGTATAAGATATTGAATGTTTTATTTCCTGTCCAATTGTTAAACTATCACGCCTGATTACGTTTTGATAGAATTCCTGAAAAATGTACCCAAAAAGGCTTAATAAATTGCCACAAAAGCAAAACTTAATTAAATTAAATGAACCTATAGTACGTTCTATATATACTCTCTGCTCAAACTCAGATTATAATAAAAAAAAATAGTAATAAAAATATTGACATAATTACACAGGTCAAAATAATGAATCCTTCGGCTCCCGAACTAAATACTGTGTCTCAGGAGCCAGAGGCTTCTCCCAATATTGATCATAATAATATTATGTCTATAAACTAAACTAAACTAAAAGCTCTAAAATAACAAAATTATAATAATAATTTAACTTCTTTCCATATGTAAACCATTTGCATCAAAGCCGATTCTACACAAAAGCTTTTATTGTACAATTTCATCTGGTAACTACACCATAAAGCAAATGATCTTATCAGTCACATGTACTCACGTGCTATAAAGTAATGCTAAGGTTAATGGCCTTACAAATACCACAATTTGCTAACAAACTATATTGCACGAAGTGTTAAAAGTCCGGTATTTTGTAAATTTCTCCGTGTAATGAGTCGGGTTGGTTAAGACTATTATACACGCAATAAAATATGGTAAAAAAGAAGAAGTATTTTATAGTGAACTAGCTTACCGCCCGCGGCTTCGCCCGCTTTGTCTAAAACCTAATAAATTACACACTAAAACCTTCCTCTTGAATCACTCTATCTATTAAAAAAACCGCATCAAAATCCGTTGCGTATTTTTAAAGATTTAAGCATACAAAGGGACATAGGGACATAGGGACCGAGAAAGCGACTTTGTTTTATACTATGTAGTGATAGTGATGAAGCAATGACAATTTTAACCGAAATTTCTGGCACTGTCGTTTGACATGGAAATTTCATGTAAAACGACAGTGCCAGATTTTAATTTCCATGACGGAAATTAAAATTTGTTACTTTTGCTAAAAAAATGGTGTAAGCTTCTAGTTTCAAAAAAAATTACGCAGGATTTTTTAGACATGAGATCTTTTGAGATGATAATATGTATTATAAGATATTTAATAGCTGAAATTTCTTAAGAATTATAATTTATTTCTTTTAAAAAAACATTGTTTTTCATTGCATTAGTACCTTTCCTTAGGGATCGTTATTTATCACTTCCTTCGTATGAGCCGATTGACTAAAAATTCTGACTCTTATAATTAGCTAGCTGCTCCACGCGGTTTCACCCCCGTGGCTCCAGTCCTGTTGGCCGTAGCGTGATGATATATAGCCTATAGCCTTCCTCGATAAATGAGCTATCTAACACCGAAAGAATTTTTGGACTAGTTAGACAAATCTGACTAGTTCCCTAGATTAGCGCGTTCAAACAAACAAACAAACACTTCAGTTTTATAATATTAGTATAGATTTAAAAGTGCATATAACAAAAATCAGAACTTGTTTTAAAAATTAGTCATTACAATAAAAATAATGTACCAAAATACCATGTCGACTGTCGTTGACCTTCACTCGCAATGTTGCTTTCTAGTCCAAGGTTGTATGTGTTTTGGTATCTATTTATATTGCTTATACAACGTTTGTTTATTTAGAATTTTAACTTAAAAACTGCTCTATAATATTTAATTTCTTTTTGCCATTAGTAAGCTTCGTATTACCGTTTTACCCAGGTATATCACGGGTGAACTCGTGCGAAGCCGTAGGAATAGTTGGCAAAAATAAATTGAGAATCCAAAAAAAATCCTCATTTAAATTATAAACCCATTTTATGGCCCATTTTTCAATGCTTGGATAAAACTTATCTGTCTAATAAAGTATTACAAGATAATATTAAAATGTCACATAAACTGTCAAATACAGGCAATTAGAATACGTTTTTAAAATGGTAGTTTTATCTGTCTAGTGTTGCGAACGTCTCCTGCCTCTAACGTCCACTCAGTAGCTAAAAATAAAAAAAAATTGTCCTTGACAGCGAGCGCGTCGATTGTCCATTGTCTTGCTACTGATTTAAAAGTGAACATGGATTGTGAAATAGTTTCACTTAAAGTAAATCTTGGACCTTGCCATCATCATGTGTCAGCGAACATGCTTAAAAACAGCATTACAAAGTATACACGAGCAGTTTCCTATGGTTGCGTTCTGGCTATGTATAGTTTGGAAATACGCAACAGCGAACAGCGAACAGCGAACAGCAAACGGCGAACAGCGAACAGCAAAAAGCGAACAGCGAACAGCGAACGGCGAACAGCGAACAGCAAACAGCGAACAGCGAACAGCGAACAGCAAACAGTGAACAGCGAACAGCGAACAGCGAACAGCGAACAGCGAACAGCGAACAACGAACAACGAACAATGAATAACGAACAACGAACAACGAACAACAAACAACGAACAATGTGAATGTGAATGTGAATGTGAATGTGAATGTGAATGTGAACGAACAGCGAATAGCGAACTCGAATTTTACTTCGGACACAAACACAAACACGAACAACGAACATCAAACAACGAACAACGAACAACGAACAACGAACAACGAACAACGAACGACGAACAACGAACAACGAACAACGAACAACGAACAACGAACAACGAAAAACGAACAACGAACAACGAACAACGAACAACGAACAACGAACAACGAACAACGAACAACGAACAACGAACAACGAACAACGAACAACGAACAACGAACAACGAACAACGAACAACGAACAACGAACAACGAACAACGAACAACGAACAACGAACAACGAACAACGAACAACGAACAACGAACAACGAACAACGAACAACGAACAACGAACAACGAACAACGAACAACGAACAACGAACAACGAACAACGAACAACGAACAACGAACAACGAACAACGAACAACGAACAACGAACAACGAACAGCGAACAGCGAACTCGAATTTTACTTCGGACACAAACACAAACACGAACAACGAACATCAAACAACGAACAACGAACAACGAACAACGTGAATGTGAATGTGAATGTGAATGTGAAAATACTCAAACACAAACACAAACACGAACACGAAAACGAACAGCGAACAACGAACAACGAACAACGAACAACGAACATCGAACAACGAACATCGAACATCGAACATCGAACATCGAACATCGAACATCGAACATCGAACATCGAACATCGAACATCGAACATCGAACATCGAACATCGAACATCGAACATCGAACATCGAACATCGAACATCGAACATCGAACATCGAACATCGAACATCGAACATCGAACATCGAACATCGAACATCGAACATCGAACATCGAACATCGAACATCGAACATCGAACATCGAACATCGAACATCGAACATCGAACATCGAACATCGAACATCGAACATCGAACATCGAACATCGAACATCGAACAACGAACAACGAACAACGAACAACGAACAACGAACAACGAACAACGAACAACGAACAACGAACAACGAACAACGAACAACGAACAGCGAACAACGAACAGTGTGAATGTGAATGTGAATGTGAATGTGAATGTGAATGTGAATGTGAATGTGAATGTGAATGTGAACATACACAAACACAAACACGAACACGAACACGAAAACGAACAACGAACAGCGAACAGCGAACAGCGAACTCGAATTTTACTTCGGACACAAACACAAACACGAACAACGAACATCAAACAACTAACAACGAACAACGAACAACGAACAACAAACAACAAACAACGAACAACAAACAACGAACAACGAACGACAATATTATTCTTTACTCTTTACTACATCATACCGTTAATCACTTAATATCAACATTCAGTTCTATCATAATAGTATTCAGGAATAATTATCTCATACATTTCCTTTCATCTGTTTCAGTAACTTAAAAGTACAACATGCTGACCCGCAAGGCAGTAGCTAAGGACATGGAGAATAAATTAAAAGCTACACTCCATGATTTAAAAGCTTCACAATCTTTATGTGAAAAGCTCATACAAGAGCGGGATGAAAGTGAATTAGAGATTCAAGGAATTATAAAAAAGAACTCTCTTCTTAAGGCCGAGCTGGCTGAACTACACATGAAATACATTTATAGTGAAGACAAGTGCAAAGCCCTACAAGACGTTGTGGACAGCTTCCAGCAGTGCTCTAGTGACCATGAGAAAGCTCTTAGCCGTATCGCTGAGTTGGAATGTAGCTTAATGGAAGCGCAAGAGGACAATCCCAAGCGGCAATGCAACACACCAAGTAGTCTTCATGATGAATTAATTGAATGTGGACAGTTAAGTGGCTCTATAAACTTTAAAAAAATCAATTTCTCTTCGCATAAGAAGTTAAAAAAATATCTTAGAATAAGTAAGTTCATCAAGCGTACGCAATCTATTGTTAGAAAGAGTTCTTTAAAAAAGATAGTTCAACTAAAGAAAGACAACATAAACCTTGTTCAGGAGTTAGATAAATATCATAGGGATCTAGAATACTATAAAATGTTATATGATGTAGAAACAACTGAACTTAAGGAGAAGATAGACTCCTTAAGTCAAATGTTAACTGATGTGAACCAGAAATACTCTTCTGCCCAAATGCAAATTAACGAGCATATACAAGAGGCAGATTATCTTATTAAGTTGAGCAATGAGAATATGGATCGTTTTGAGTCGCTGACCAATAAATATGTATGTCAGTGTTCAAACAATGACAATGAGCAACCGTCGCCCCATAAGCCTGACTACACAGACATACATAGTGTTAAACCCACTACCACAATTACAACCAGTAATACTAAATACCTTTCAAAGCAGGAAATAATTGTGTTGTCAGATAATATTGGTCAGGGATTTGGCGCTATGCTCAACAACTTAGGGCTTAAAGTTACTAATGTTTGTACGCCTAACAGTTCATTTAAATATATAATCAAATCACTGGATCATTTCAGCTTTAATAAGAATAATATTGTAATTATATTATATGGGGACAGTTTAAATATAAATAATAAGGATATTGATGTAGGATTAAAAAAAATGTTAGATATTAGTAGTAAGACTAAATGTAAATTTATGTTGTGTACCTTGCCATACCTACCTGGTTTAACACAAGAACAAAATAGATTAATTCATTATATGAATTTAAAATTGTATAACCTAACAAATCATCATCGTGATGCATTTATTTACTTTGACATTAACTCATGTATTAAATCTTTTACTTTGACAAAGAATACAGTGTATCTGCCATATAGATATAAGCGTGAACTTGCTATGTTAATAGCATATAATATTAACCAGTCTGGTACATGTTCGGTATCAGACCATCAATCTACTATAATTTTATGTAGTAGTAATTTTATACATCAACCTAGATTAAGTGTAGACAGACAATCTAGCCCTAAGCTAGATTTAAACTAGTATATAAGACAACAGCTAAGCCGTCTTTTTCCATTGTGCATCAAAATATTCAAGGCTTGGCTAGCAAATTGTTAGAAATAGAATTGTTTCTGAATGATAACAATATTAAAATATTTTGTGTAACAGAACATTGGCTTAAACAATGTCAGTCGTTAGTAAATATTGAAAATTACAAATTAAAAAGTATATACTTTAGGACACAGGCTATTCACGGAGGTTCTGTTATTTTTGTACATGATAGTGTAAAATGTAAAGAACGAACTGACATTGTTAGTCTTTCTGTAGAACGGACCATTGAACTGTCCTGTGTGGAGCTGGAGCGTTATATTATTGTTTGCGTTTATAGACCCCCTTCCAGTGACTATAATATGTTTGAGACAGTCATGGAAGAAATATTAAAGCGTCTAAGCAGGAGTAAAAAAAAAGTTATAGTATGTGGTGATTTTAATATTGATTTACTTTTACAAACACAAACGGCTACACGAATTGTTAATTTGTTTCAGTCATTTAATCTATATAAACTTTTTAACGAACCCACACGAATTACACCTACTTCTGCAACTTGTATTGATAATATATACTGTGACTGCATCTGTTTAGAGAAAAATATTCTCAATACATTGACTTCGGATCACTGTGGCCAGAAAGTAGTTTTTGAATGGGATTGCATACCTACATTTAAAAGGATTAATGTTAGGCCTATAACTAAAAAAGGCATTAATAAATTTAGGAATAATATGAATAAAAACCTGCCCGTACTAAATGATCAATCCTATCCTAATAGTCCTTGTGAAATGTTTAAAAATCTTTTTAATTTAGTACATAAAGAATTTGAAAAAATATTTAAAGTTAAATCTTTAAATATTACCAAGGATTTACCATTTAGTAAATGGGCGACAGCTAGTATACATAGGTGCAGGAACATCCTTTATGAATTATATGGTATGAAGCAATATAATAAAGACCCATCTTTTCTTAGTTATGTTAGAAATTACTCAAAAATTTTTAAAAAAGTTTGTTTCACTGCAAAGCGTTTGTATATCAAAGAAAAAATACGCAACTCTGATAATAAAGTTAAAACAGTTTGGTCAATTATTAATGGTGAAATGGGTAAAAGCAAATCAAGTAATACTATAAAACTTGTAAATAATGACAGGGTTATTGACAAAAGTGCTGATGTTGCGCTTGCTTTTGAAGAATTCTTCAGTAGTGTCCCTGCTACTATTACTAATAGTTTAAATTCGTCTTCAGCACTTGCAGAGACCTTTTTGAGGGACCATGTTGCGGAGTGCAGTACATTATTTGAATTACGACACGTAACTGCTAATGATATTGTTACTGCCTTTAAGACGCTTAATCTTAAAAATACTTGTGATCTTTGGGGAATGTCCGTAAATTTAGTTAATAATATAATAGAAAATATTGCGAAAAATTTAGCTTCCATATTTAATAAGTGTTGTGACTATGGTACATTTCCTAATTTACTAAAGCTTAGTAAAGTTATACCTTTATTTAAGAAGGGCGATCAAGAAGACTGTAACAATTATAGACCTATCTCTATTTTACCAACATTAAGTAAGGTATTCGAGAAGTTAATATTAAACCAATTGAGTAGTCATTTTGCATCTAATAATTTACTGCACACCAAACAGTTCGGTTTCACAAAGGGGCGCTCAACCACAGATGCTGGAGTTGCACTTCTAACACATATATATAAGGCATGGGAAAACTCAAAAAATGCTCTAGGGATATTTTGTGACCTCTCCAAGGCATTTGACTGCGTTGAACATTGTACTTTGTTACGTAAACTTAATCACTATGGAATTAAAGGAAAAGCCCAGAACCTCATAGCGTCATACCTGCATGATAGGATACAGACTGTAGTTGTTAATGGAGAACGTTCTAGCGGTGCGTCAATTAACATTGGTGTTCCACAGGGGTCAATTTTAGGTCCCTTCTTGTTCTTGGTATATATCAATGATCTTCCCTATTATTTGCAGGATAGGTGTGAAATAGTTCTGTTTGCAGATGATACCTCATTAATTTTTAATGTGGATAGGCATGACCCCAATGGTGACGAAGTGAACAGTGCTCTTTTACACATATCTGAATGGTTTACTGCCAATAATTTATTATTAAATGCCAAAAAAACCACTTGTGTTGAATTTTTTACTTCCTAATGTAAAAAAGTTGAACAGAGATATTACCTTGAACGGGGAGGTATTGCATCCTACTGAGTCTACTGTATTTCTAGGGTTAACATTGGACGAGAAACTACAGTGGGGAGCCCATTTCAACACCGCTGCAGGTAAGCTCAGTTCTGCTGCATATGCAGTCCGAAAAATAAGGCATCTCACCGATGAAGATACGGCTAGATTGGTTTATTTCAGCTACTTTCATAGCATTATGTCCTATGGAATTCTACTGTGGGGCAGGGCTGCAGATATAGAAACTATATTTATCTTACAGAAAAGAGCCATTCGCTCTATATATAATTTACGTGCTCGGGACTCACTAAGAGATCATTTTAAGAATACTGGTATCCTTACTGTACCATCACAGTATATATTTAATAATATTTTGCATGTACACAAAAGCTCTGACTTACACACAAGAGTAGGAGATAGACACGATTATGGCACAAGGAACAAGAATAGAATTGAAATGCCATTTTTCCGATTAGCTAAAGTTAAAAATTCATTTATGGGTCAAGGTATACGCTTATACAATAGAATTCCTCACAATATTAAAGAGTTTAGTAGTTCTAAATTTAAAACTTACATAAAAAATGTACTAGTTCAGAGAGCGTACTACAGTATTCAGGAATATATGGACGATAAAGACCCATGGAGGGTTGTCGCATAAAAACCACAGGACAGTTCTTTGGCATATTATGTAGTTAGGTAGATATAAGTTACATATTATGTAAATTTATTGACATTATTTAAAAGAGCAACTATGGAGTTTCTTGCCGATTCTTCTCCATAGATACTGCTTTCCGAATCGGTGGTAAATGTTAAAAATACTATGTAATGACGATTCGAAAGTGCTACTAAATAGTAGTCTAATTGAATAAATGAATGTTTGAGTTTGAGTTTGAGTTTGAGTTTGAGTTTGAACAACGAACAACGAACAACGAACAACGGACAACGAACAACGAACAACGAACAACGAACAACGAACAACGAACAACGAACAACGAACAACGAACAACGAACAACGAACAACGAACAACGAACAACGAACAACGAACAACGAACAACGAACAACGAACACCGAACTCGAATTTTACTTCGGACACAAACACAAACACAAACACGAACATCGAACATCGAACATCGAACATCGAACATCGAACATCGAACATCGAACATCGAACATCGAACATCGAACATCGAACATCGAACATCGAACATCGAACAACGAACAACGAACAACGAACAACGAACAACGAACAACGAACAACGAACAACGAACAACGAACAACGAACAACGAACAACGAACAACGAACAGCGAACAGCGAACAGCGAACAGCGAACAACGAACAACGAACAACGAACAACGAACAACGAACAACGAACAACGAACAACGAACAACGAACAACGAACAACGAACAACGAACAACGAACAACGAACAACGAACAACGAACAACGAACAACGAACAACGAACAACGAACAACGAACAACGAACAACGAACAGCGAACAGCGAACTCGAATTTTACTTCGGACACAAACACAAACACGAACAACAAACATCAAACAACGAACAACGAACAACGAACAACGAACAACGAACAACGAACAACGAACAACGAACAACGAACAACGAACAACGAACAACGAACAACGAACAACGAACAACGAACAACGAACAACGAACAACGAACAACGAACAACGAACAACGAACAACGAACAACGAACAACGAACAACGAACAACGAACAACGAACAACGAACAACGAACAACGAATAGCGAACAACGAACAACGAACAACGAACAACGAACAACGAACAACGAACAACGAACAACGAACAACGAACAACGAACAACGAACAACGAACAACGAACAACGAACAACGAACATCGAACATCGAACATCGAACATCGAACATCGAACATCGAACATCGAACATCGAACATCGAACATCGAACATCGAACATAAAACATCGAACATCGAACATCGAACATCGAACATCGAACATCGAACATCGAACATCGAACATCGAACATCGAACATCGAACAGCGAACAGCGAACAGCGAACAGCGAACAGCGAACAGCGAACAGCGAACAGCGAACATCGAACATCGAACATCGAACATCGAACAAAGAACATCGAACATCGAACATCGAACATCGAACATCGAACAACGAACAACGAACAACGAACAACGAACAACGAACAACGATCAACGAACAACGAACAACGAACATCGAACATCGAACATCGAACATCGAACATCGAACATCGAACATCGAACATCGAACATCGAACATCGAACAACGAACAACGAACAACGAACAACGAACAACGAACAACGAACAACGAACAGCGAACAGCGAACAACGAACAACGAACAGTGTGAATGTGAACATACACAAACACAAACACGAACACGAACAACGAAGATCAAACAACGAACAACGAACAACGAACAACGAACAACGAACAACGAACAACGAACAACGAACAAAGAACAACGAACACGAACACGAACACGAACAACGAACAACGAACAACGAACAACGAACAACGAACAACGAACAACGAACAACGAACAACGAACAACGAACAACGAACAACGAACAGCGAACAGCGAACTCGAATTTTACTTCGGACACAAACACAAACACGAACAACGAACATCAAACAACGAACAATGAACAACGAACAACGAACAACGAACAACGAACAACGAACAACGAACAACGAACAACGAACAACGAACAACGAACAACGAACAACGAACAACGAACAACGAACAACGAACAACGAACAACGAACAACGAACAACGAACAACGAACAACGAACAACGAACAACGAACAACGAACAACGAACAACGAACAACGAACAACGAACAACGAACAACGAACAACGAACAACGAACAACGAACAACGAACAACGAACAACGAACAACGAACAACGAACAACGAACAACGAACAACGAACAACGAACAGCGAACAGCGAACTTGAATTTTACTTCGGACACAAACACAAACACGAACAACGAACATCAAACAACGAACAACGAACAACGAACAACAAACAACGAACAACGAACAACGAACAACGAACAACGAACAACGAACAACGAACAACGAACAACGAACAACGAACAACGAACAACGAACAACGAACAACGAACAACGAACAACGAACAACGAACAACGAACAACGAACAACGAACAACGAACAACGAACAACGAACAACGAACAACGAACAACGAACAACGAACAACGAACAACGAACAACGAACAACGAACAACGAACAACGAACAACGAACAACGAACAACGAACAACGAACAACGAACACGAACACGAACACGAACACGAACACCGAACACCGAACAACGAACAACGAACAACGATCAACGAACAACGAACAACGAACATCGAACAACGAACATCGAACATCGAACATCGAACATCGAACATCGAACATCGAACATCGAACATCGAACATCGAACATCGAACATCGAACATCGAACATCGAACATCGAACATCGAACATCGAACAACGAGCAACGAACAACGAACAACGAACAACGAACAACGAACAACGAACAACGAACAACGAACAACGAACACGAACACGAACACGAACAACGAACAACGAACAACGAACAACGAACAACGAACAACGAACAACGAACAACGATCAACGAACAACGAACAACGAACATCGAACAACGAACATCGAACATCGCACATCGAACATCGAACATCGAACATCGAACATCGAACATCGAACATCGAACATCGAACATCGAACATCGAACATCGAACATCGAACATCGAACATCGAACATCGAACATCGAACATCGAACATCGAACATCGAACATCGAACATCGAACATCGAACATCGAACATCGAACATCGAACATCGAACATCGAACAACGAACAACGAACAACGAACAACGATCAACGAACAACGAACAACGAACATCGAACATCGAACATCGAACATCGAACATCGAACATCGAACATCGAACATCGAACATCGAACATCGAACATCGAACATCGAACATCCAACATCGAACAACGAACAACGAACAACGAACAACGAACAACGAACAACAAACAACGAACAGCGAACAGCGAACAACGAACAACGAACAATGTGAATGTGAATGTGAATGTGAATGTGAATGTGAATGTGAATGTGAATGTGAATGTGAATGTGAATGTGAATGTGAATGTGAATGTGAATGTGAAAGTGAACATACACAAACACAAACACGAACACGAAAACGAACAACGAACAGCGAACAGCGAACAGCGAACAGCGAACAGCGAACAGCGAACAGCGAACTCGAATTTTACTTCGGACACAAACACAAACACGAACAACGAACATCAAACAACGAACAACGAACAACGAACAACGAACCACGAACAACGAACAACGAACAACGAACCACGAACCACGAACAACGAACAACGAACGACGAAGGACGAACAACAAACAACGAACAACGAACAACGAACAACAAACAACGAACAACGAACAACGAACAACGAACAACGAACAACGAATGTGAATGTGAATGTGAATGTGAATGTGAATGTGAATGTGAATGTGAATGTGAATGTGAATGTGAATGTGAATGTGAATGTGAATGTGAATGTTAATGTGAATGTGAATGTGAATGTGAATGTGAATGTGAATGTGAATGTGAATGTGAATGTGAATGTGAATGTGAATGTGAATGTGAATGTGAATGTGAATGTGAATGTGAATGTGAATGTGAATGTGAATGTGAATGTGAATGTGAATGTGAATGTGAATGTGAATGTGAATGTGAATGTGAATGTGAATGTGAATGTGAATGTGAATGTGAATGTGAATGTGAATGTGAATGTGAATGTGAATGTGAATGTGAATGTGAATGTGAATGTGAATGTGAATGTGAATGTGAATGTGAATGTGAATGTGAATGTGAATGTGAATGTGAATGTGAATGTGAATGTGAATGTGAATGTGAATGTGAATGTGAATGTGAATGTGAATGTGAATGTGAATGTGAAGCTAAAAAAGGAATTCCACATAAAGCTAAATTAGAAATATTTATACATATAGAAGTCATAGGAATATAAATTCTTAAACCACCCATATAACGAATATCTTGATTATCATTTAATATATGAATATATGAATTTAATATATGAATTATTCCTGCACATATAAATAATAAAGCTTTAAATATAGCATGAGTTAATAAATGAAAAAATGCTAAATCATAATATCCTATTCTTAAAATTCTTATTATTAAACCCAATTGTCTTAATGTTGATAATGCAATAATTTTTTTTTAAATCAAGTTCATAATTAGCTGAAACTCCTGCTATAAATATGGTTAAACCAGAAACTAATATTAATATTTTAGAAAAAATAGTACCTTCTAATAAGTTTCTAAAACCAATTAATAAATAAACCTCAGCTGTAACTAAAGTAGAAGAATGTACTAAAGCAGAAACAGGAGTAGGAGCTGCTATAGCAGCAGGCAATCATGAACTACAAGGAATTTGTGCTCTTTTAGTTATAGCACCTAAAATAATTAAACTACTAATAATTTGTATAGATAAATCTTTTTTTATAAATTCTAAATAAAAAATATAATTTCAACTTCCATAATTTATTATTCAAGCAATTACTATTAGTAGTATTACATCCCCAATTCGATTTGATAAAACTGTTAATATTCCAGCATTAAATGATTTTAAATTTTGATAATAAATTACTAAACAATATGAAATTAATCCTAAACCATCTCAACCTAAAAAAATTCTAATAATATTAGGGCTAATAATTAATAATATTATTGAAAAAACAAATATTAATACTAAATAAATAAAACGATTTAAATTTAATTCTTATCTTATATATCTTTTTCTACATATAATAAATAACAGAAGAAGAAATTAAATGGTTAGGGAGCCAGGTGCAAATTGGGTTCATTATTTCCTCTCAAGAGATAATTCGTCAGAAGCATCAGAGTATAGTATTATAAAGCCTCGTGAACGTCAGCTGGCGCTCGGTTGGGGGGGTGAGCGGTTGTAGCCTCCCACGCACGTAGGAAAAAAAATACATTCATTAATTCATTTCCTCTCAGCTAAAAATTTGTCAAATTGTAGCTAACCCAATATCTCAACGAAAAAAAATAATCAGCTGGTTACAACATGGTGTATTATACGTCAGCTGGTGTCTCGAACATGAAAGTTAAATTTAAAGAAAAATTTATTTTCCGTGATTTCCTCTCAAACAAAAATTTACCTGATGATAGCTTATATGTAACTGTGGATAAATATATAGGTCAGCTGGCTGTATCTTGGTGGAAAAACCGTCAGCTGATACGGGAGGCTACAACCGCTCTTCCCCCCAACCGAGCTCCAGCTGACGTTCACGAGGCTTCATAATACTATACTTTGATGCATTTTACTAATTACCGCTTGAGAGGAACTTGGTCATAAAATCTGTTCCTGGCTCCCGGACCAAAAGAAACAAATATGTATTATCTATCTATACATATAATAAATCTGTAGAAGGGTCAATTCTGTACATTGAAAATATTGAAAAAATAAATAGCAGGGGGTGTTACTGGATCGATACCAAACCCAAATATGTGATTAAAAAATTTTTTGTCTGTCTGTCTGTCTGTCTGTCTGTATGTGAAGACATCACGTGAAAACTAACGGTTCGATTTCGATGAAACTTGGTATAATTATACCTTATTATCCTGGGCGTAAAATAGGATACTTTTTATCCTGGAAAAATACGTAGAAAAAAAATTAATCTTAATTTTTCAGTTTTATCCATAGACGTTGTTCTGTAGAACCGCGAACACACGTTGCGTATTATTATAGGCCTAGCCGTATTTGGGTCCAATAGATATTTATAAGATGTCATTGTCAGAGTTAATCAAAATGGAGACCATCCACGCGAAGACCGACATCCGCGCGGACGGAGTCGCGGGCGGAAGCTAGTAAATACTAAAGATATTCAATCAATTAATATCGAAAATACAATATTTACTGAATTAAAAGAAATAATCTCCCATTCTAAAAAAATAATCTTATTATTTATTAAAAAATAAATTATAAAATATATATTTATAGACTACAAGCCCGCATAGGAAAAAAATAATTTGGAAAATCCAAAAGTGCGCACGCCTCA
Source organism: Colias philodice (assembly GCF_061535455.1). Classification (NCBI taxonomy): domain Eukaryota; kingdom Metazoa; phylum Arthropoda; class Insecta; order Lepidoptera; family Pieridae; genus Colias; species Colias philodice. The sequence goes on along the minus strand of NC_143091.1, from coordinate 11,541,494 downwards.
TCATTTTTTTTAATAAATAACTATATTTATTAATTATTATTTTTGTTTATTTAATAACAATTAAACCACATCGAATCAGACCCTGAAAAATGAAAGGGTTCTATTCCTGAGCATACTCAAGCGTAAGAGAAAAAAAAAGACTCGATTAGTAAAGTATTTCGGTCGCTATCGTGTTAACAAGAAAAAGGATCCGCACATACAGACACACGGACGTCCAAGACAGAACTTTTTTAAACTGTTTTTTAACTAGTTTAAATAACAAAAATGACATCAAAAATATCATGAACGTTAAAAATAGTGTTTTTTCTTAATATGTGTGTGTATGTATTATCTTACAAGTGCAATGTATGATACATAAAGACATTTTAAGTTTGAAAAATCAGATGTTTTGCGCGAAGTGACAGTAGTACCCACCTCAACGCTTCGCTTATGAGGCGTGCAAAATAATAAGATTCATCACTATGCCGTCACTTGTAAGCTGTCCAACTGAGTGCAGATGAGAATTGAAAAGTACAGATAGACTCGCCGTTCGTTACTACAAGAACTATTGTATAACACAAAAGTAATGAATTGTATAACACAAATTCACCTTACGCGGATGTGAAGGTAGCGAAATGGCCAAACCACATATTTTGACTAAGGTGTAGAGTTTGTGAAGTTAGGCCTTGTAGAGTTAGGGCGTCTAGTGTTAGAAACTTGGCTCTACATGAGATCTGATAACTTTTTGACAGTGCGGCCGAGTCATATGGGCTCGTCTTGGAAACATTTTACATGAAAATGTTTTTGGTGGGATTTATTTATCAAATAATAATAAGTAAAATATGCGCATAATCGTATTATACAAAATATTAATGCTAGGCGTCATAAAAAAGCTATTTTTGTCGCACCTATTAAAAAATTTGAGTCGATAATATTATATGAATTTTTGCGAGAGCTTTAAAAGCTTTAAAAGCGAAGGGTGAATGAAAAGCGTAAGTTGCGAGAAGGCAGTCAACGGCTCTCCTTAGGCTTCTCCCGAACTCTTAGATGCGCACAGTATAATATCTAGGCTTGAATTAAAGTAAAATATTAAAAAAAAAAGAAATATCTGAATTTTTAGGCATAATGTGTAGTATACTTCAAATTATGCCTACCACTTCCTTGAAACAGTGGTTACCTAAATGTTAATTAATGCGAGACCTTAGAACCGAGGTCCTGGGGTCGATTTCCAGTGGAGACGAAGAAAAAAAAGTCTCGGTCTAACAGGACACAGAAGGCATCTACTAGAAAATCGATCAGTGAAACACGGGACTTTACTTTTACTAATTATGCCTAATTTACTTATTATTTACCAACTACCTAGTTCGTTTTCATTGATAGTGGGTAAGTATTTGAAGTCAATATCATAAATGCAACGCATAAATGTCTGGTTTGGAACATTTTATTATGTCAATAATGCAGTAAATTATATCTATATCCTTGAAAGTACCTGATAAATGAATAAAGAAAACAAAATAAAAATAAACGTAATATCATCTTATCTTTTGACCGATAAAATGAATATTTCTTTGTTATGACTAAATAATTTACCATTTCAATGATTATAATATGTGATTATATGCTGTTGCGTCAATCCTAGATTTATCCTAGATGTTTATCAAACACAATTATCAATATTCAATGTCAATCCGTTTATTATTAAAGTGAAACTTTTATTACATCGTCTCAAACTTTTTGGTCTGTGTAGCGCATGTCGCGTGTATCGCGGCTGCCGAGTAGGTATACCTTTTTTTTTTTTTTTTTTTTTTAAGTGGGGAAATCTTGCATAGATACCCACGGCCTCCGGGGAAGGGGCCGTGGGTTATGTCGGATTCCTACCGACCAAAACCCCACTGTGTTCCGTCAAGCCGCATCAACGACGGGGCCACGGGTATGGTAGAATTCTTCCGTGACCCCGTCAGCGGCTGCCCGTCGCCGGGCCAAAACAAATTGTGAGCCAACCAGCTCTAACCTCATGGGGCGGCGTGAGCGGAACACGTCTCACGCCACCACATCTCTCCGGACGATGGACTAAATCCCCGCTCCATCGCCCGGCTCCCCTCGTTAAGGAGGCTGGTTGCGGCCGCGTAAATCAGCCGCAACACGACGACGACGCCCAATAGGGCGTCGGCGCCGGATCGGGTCCGCGTGAGGATCCCTCTCGCGGACCCGCTCAGCCTCCTCTTTCCGCGAGATCACGTCCTCAGAGAACGTGATCACCGCGCGCCAGGATCTGTCGCTGCCCACCATTGCACGAACTATGGAAGGCAGAGAGAGATCCGACCCGACGACCGCGACCAAGCGAGCACGAGGCTCGGCCCACGCGGGGCACACGGCAAGAGTATGATCTGCCGTGTCCTCCGGGCAGGCGCACCAATGGCAAGCCATGCTGGGCTCCCTCCTCGCGACTTTGCACAGATACCGCCCGAAACAACCGTGCCCGGACAGTACCTGTGTAAGGCGGAAGGTTATGGCCCCATGCCGCCTGTCGCACCACTCTCGCAGCACCGGTCGAATTGCTGCGACCGTCCGCTCTCCAGCGCTGGGCTCTTCGAGCCGGCGTTCCCACTCCCGGAACCGCCGTTCGACGGCCTCATCCCTCCACTGCTCAACCTCCTCATAGGATGGGTTGAGCCCAAGTAACTTGGACGCCGAGACGCGGCGATACACGTCCGCGAGCATCTCGGCGTCCAGTTCCCACGGTGGCGTTCCGGCCATCACGCACGCTGCCTCGAATGAGACCGTGCGGTACGCCCTCACTACCCTAAGCGCCATGACCCGCTGCGGTCTCCGCAGGAATGAAATAGATAGAATGAAGAGGCAGAAAAATTATTATAACACAGTAATCAAAATTCCTTATAATTATGATAACTACTATCTTGTGATTCATCTATTATTAAAATATTATGATTAAATGATTAAATGTGCATTCTGCACTTCTAAATACCTATAGTACTATGTTTAATTGTAGTTCTAAATTAAAATTATAGGTTACCCCAGTGAGGGAATTGGGTCGTTGGTACGTTGTATTAAAATCTGTAAAAGACTATCATCTTCCTAATTATTTATTCACGAAAATAATTTAAAAGAAACATTAATTTTACCACACACTTCGAAGGAAATGTACTATGAATCAACGTGAGTTCCGAGAACGATCAAAATAACACATTTTAATAAATATATTTGTTAAAAATAATTAACTTGTGTGTTTTTTTCTTTATTACCAAAAGTATTTTCTTGACAACTTATATTATTCCGACTGATAACCTTAAGGAATGAAAGTATTGATAAGAATCGTACTTACAGCCGTAATTATAGACTACAGGCCCAGGTTGAAAAAAATATGGGTCATTTGAACCACCAGGTGACCTATCTAGAACGATATAAGAGCATAAAATTTAATAAGATTCAGCACTATGCCGTCACTTGTAAGCTGTCCACCTGAGTGCATGAGAATTCGAAAGTACAGGTAGAGATTTTTTCCCCTTGTCTCCATGATTTTTGTACGGCGTAGTGGAATAATGGATTTTTAATCCAAAAATGGTGGTCCATAAAGTCGGAATTTATTTTTATTTTCCGACCATTGCCGGGGTAAATTTGGTCATTTGATTTTGTACGGCATCTGTGTCATACTATTTCTATACTGCTTTTAATCCATTATTCCGCATCGCCCTAAAATGGTTTAAAAGCATATATAGCAATAGAATGCATGCAATCATGGGCGGAAAGCTAGTATAATCCCATCAAAAACATCCTGTAAAAAACCCAAGTCTCGCAGCTCAGTCTTTCTACCGTCAAAAGTTGTGAGATCCATGTAATACCAAGTCGGTTAATCTATTTAGTGTCTACTTGAAGGACCTTCTGTCTTAAGTTATTACATAAGTTATTATCATGCCAATATTAAAAATATTTAACGTTTTAAACAAATAGATCGACTTGGACATCGCTTGATTTGATTATTAGTATGTATCACACTACACAGCACGACGGGCCAGCGACCAACAGGAACGAGAGTTTCAATCGCGTGAGGCGCGAGAGACTAAAGAATCTAATATAATATTGTAATATTCATTTTGTTTTCATGCGATGTCCAAGTCGATCTATTTGTTTAAAACGTTAAATATTTTTAATATTGGCATGATAATAACTTATGTAATTACTTAAGACAGAAGGTCCTTCAAGTAGACACTAAATAGATTAACCGACTTGGTATTACATGGATCTCACAACTTTTGACGGTAGAAAGACTGAGCTGCGAGACTTGGGTTTTTTACAGGATGTTTTTGATGGGATCTCACTTCTTTTTGTAGAGCCTTTCTTTTTGATACCATCTACTTCACGTTTCACCGGATTTCCATAATCACCACCGAATGATCCTCTCAAAAGGCCGTTTTCGTAAACCTCGAAAGCGTACGGATACAAAGCTGCGGCAGCCATATGTTCAGACACGGAGCCATAGGTAGTTGTTTTTACCATTGCCGTCGAGTACAGGTCGGCGTCAATGTAGGGGTCTCCGTGCTCGTCACACGTATACACTTTGAACTCGTCCCAATGCGCTACCACATACTCCACTATAGCAAGTCTAATCTCATACGACGACTCAGTATTCCCATACATAGAGAATGACAAAGAATGAAATAGACACGAACCATCACCAGGTATACGGACAATCCGGTGTGGGCATGGATGGTCATTCACATACAGTATTTCCGAATCCATTGCGACTACTAGTACTGGTAGATATGCAAGATGTAAGAATACAATTAATACTTAAACGTAACTTTGGTCTCGTTATTTCGACCGACACTATTAAGTAATTATATTTGAAGACTAAGGTATTTATGTAAGTTCCTTAAAATTAACCAAACAACATCCCAATCGTAAGCAAATAATATCAGTAAACTAATGAGCAAGCCTTTTAGTCGTAAATGTAATTTACCAATCGAAATTATAAATGAAAATCGCAAACTTATAGGTTAGGTTTCGAGGCACATCCGAACAGCATGAGGGCGCTCGCACGTATGCGTGCGGCTGCCGCTCGCTCGAAGGCATTCACATTTCATTGTTCTGTCATTTTGGCGTATATTTTGCTTGTCAGTCATAGAGTAAAATAGAGGCCAGTCTGTCTGTAAGGAGGCTAGTCGCGCAAACAATTTATATATATAACAGATTTAAATTATAATATATTGTTTTATTAGATTTTCGTACTTCAAGACATGTCCAATCATGTGTTTTTCATTACGTCGACCATTTTACAAGTAATAATGTTGTTCAGTTTCATGGGCTAAACACACCCTTACCCACCCTATACCCCCTCCCTTGCCTCATATGGTAGGTACCTATCTACACCTATTAAATTTATAACCACCACCAACCACCAACTGCATAAATAACTTTGTAATCCCATATATTTATATGGGATTACAAAGTTATTGATGCAGTTGGTGTATTTGGAAAACTGGACCGAAATTACAAAATATTTAAGTTTTCCCATGATTAAGACACTAAACTCTATATGTATTCCAAATATGAAGCTTCTAAGTCTGCTAGAAGTGCCTTGGAAATTTGATGATCGGTGAGTCAGTGAGTGACAAAATTTAGAAACTTTAACAAGTTGTCATTCTTAAACTACTGGTTCAAATTGACTGAAATTTTAAATATTCCGTGTTTATACAATGCCGGATTAGTTACTGAAGATTCAGGTTTCTTGCTTTATCCACAACCGAATTATAGGGGGTCGAAAAAGGCCCGAATTGCTTCGAGAAAAGGATGGTACGGCCGTGCCGCTTTTTTTTTGCTCGACTTGGCGGGGGCACTGCCGTGCCCCCAGATAGAATTAGTTATGTATAGAAAATGTTGCTTACAAAAATATAGAAAATGCAAATGCATATCTAATTATCAATTAGAAGAAAGTAGGAAAGTGTATGTATAATTTAAAATTGTTCCACAATTTTTTTATCGAGTGACAAAGGTGACAACATAGTCATGTTACACACACAATTACTTAATACAGATAAACATTATAATTTTGCAATTATAATAATAATTACGGAAAAAAATATATCAATATGAGTATTTTTATTAAGACATTGTTCAATACGATCCGGCCAAGGCAAGTTATCACTTATCATTTAAAATAACATTTAGTGTCTTATAGTATCGCCTTGGAGAACGACGTTATGTAAGTTTTTATTTTTATTTATTTTTTAACGTGTTTATTTTTTATTTAAATTCAATAATTTAAATCAAGTGGATATTAGTTTTTTTTTAGTGTTGATGGCAAACTATCAATTTAAATTGATGTATTTAATAACTAATGTGTTAATTGTTTACTATTTTTAGTGGTTTATAAAATAACACAAGTGTGGTGTTTTGTTTTTTTTTTATATTTTCATCGTTTTACTTCGGATGTAAAAGTTCTAATATTTTATTATTTATTCATTTATTTTATCAAATACAACTAATAATGAGATCGATGAGAAGTGTTCCTTTATTATTTATATTTTGATAACGTTTTAAGTGTGAAAATTTATATAGAAGCACTAAGCAGTATATTATCCCTACTAATATTATAAATGCGAAAGTAACTCTGTCTGTCTGTCTGTTACGCTTTCCCGCTTAAACCTCTCTACCGATTTTGATGAAATTTGGCACAGACAATCTTTAGACCCTGAGAAAGAACATAGGCTACCTT